>NW_023458565.1:20247188-20293307 GCF_013731165.1 Rhagoletis pomonella
TGTTCTTGCCTCGAACAGAATTTTTTTTTGTTGTTCCAAAGTTCATTGACCTCAAGTACGCCGTTCTAGTACTTGCTCACCAGATCACAGTTTTTATCATCCTAACGTACCACCCTAATGCCATAAATCATTAGGCTTTTTGTAAGGAAGTATTTCTATTCGAAAGAAATTTCGATTTTATTTTTTTGAAGTTTGGCCGTTTTACATTTTTGGGCATATCTTTGGCATTTACAATCGGATCTGCCCCGAGCAGACAATCTTTTTGGTCAAAGTTCAAAGTGACCTCAAGTGCTCCGTTCTGGTTGTTATTCACCAGATCTCAATTAATATTACCTTACCTACCACCCTAATGTCAGTAAATTTAAGCTCGCCAAATATTATTAAACTTTCGCAAAGGAAGTATTTGGATTATTCCAGCAGAAATATTAACAAAAAAATCAATGCCAAGTGTAGTTATCACCGAAATAGGCGACTCCTAGGTTTGGTCAAAAATAATTTGTTGTTTTTTTTTTTTAAATTGCTGTGCAAAAATGCTTTAGACTCAGGGGTAAATATATATATTTCTTTTTGCCTTGTAAGGTGGTACGGTCTAATGTACATATTAATTGCCTGTTGACGTGACCTTCTTTTTGGCTGCTCGCTTTTTAAATTTACTTTTTTGTATAGTTCGTGTTGAAGTTGTTCGATGGCCATATTTTTTTTTTGTTCTGTTTAAATGTTCTTTTTTTTGTACTTTTGCCACTTCACGCTAATTTGTGTATGTATGTATGTGCGTGTTAATACATATATAGCGTACTCACAATTTGTATTGCCTGCATTCACCTGCCAGCCACAGCGACTTTAATTGGTGCAAAAGTTTAAAGGTCGTTATTGTTTCGTTACTATGGCAATTACCAAAAGTTGCCAATACACAAAAAGCAAAGTTGAAGGGGAAATTTCAAATTCGAAAGAGTAAAAAAACACAAAAAAAAGTAGTGGTAAAAATTTTATTCGCAGAAAAAAAATGCTAACGAACAAAGTGACAGCGACTGTGATGGCGGAATGCAATGCAATATAGGCCAATTATTGAGCTCCAATAAAGGCTAATAAGTGCGCGGCAGTGGCTCTTAGCTGCTGGCAAATACATAGAGAGGTGGCAAGTGTCGAAAACTGAAGAGTTTTGTAATTGAAATTTATGGTAATTTGAAAAAATCTCTGCAAAAAACATTTCTGAAAAAAACACTGATACAAAAAAATTTTTCGCCGCTAAAAGCAGCCTAATTGACACTTAGAAATTTTGTTTAAAAAGATTTTAATTATTTGCATTGCGCTTTAATTAAATGGTTGAGTAATGCGATATCAAAAGCTGAAGCGCCCTGAAGTAGGCAACATTTATAATGGAATATAAAAAAAGACACAAAAAACCCTTACTACATTTTTATAAATACTTTAGAATATTTTTGTCCAAAAGTGCTTGTTCTCGCACGCCACAGGGCACGCACATCGCATTAAAAGTTTAACGGTTTGCTTACGACGACAATAAACAGCAAAGTTCACAAAGTGCAAAGCCTCCGCTGTTTGTTTGCTAAGAAAAGCTAAATGCCTTCTAATGAACCGAATTATGTTATCGAAAATGTATACAAAGTAAGTGTATGTATCCTTCTGCCACCACTTGTGACTTTTTTGCTTGTTTATTTTTTGGGCTTTTGTGTTTCGACTTCCTTTATCTTGTGTTTACTCACGTCTGATGTTAATAAATTGCTCAAAATTCTGGCGAATATTAAAATATTCCAGTTGATGATTAATCACCTGCTCTAACGAACGTCTAGCTCTGTTTAGCTAATATTTATTTTTAAATTTTTTCAACTCATGTTACCCATTTTTCGTATGGCTATAAAAAAGTTCACGTTTAATGTAACGTAAGAGCTTAAAATTTTGGACTTCCAAAAACGTATGGCCTTTTCTTTTCCATACAAAATGTTGCCTTTTCGTTGCCCTCTCCGTAGTCTATGTGCCTTGAGGTCACTGGGAAGGCAAAATTCGTCGGTAGAAAAGAAAACATCATTAATTTTTTTCAACCTAATCCTATTTTCGCTAAAATCGGCTGAGATTTACGATTTTCGAAATTTCTGGACCTTATACTGGACAAGAAATTAAACAGCACCTTATACACATTTGAAAGTATAATAAAAGCTACAGGGGCTCTCTATACATGAACAGTTGGCCGCCCTAAAAAAAGACGCTTAGTCTAATCCGGCATTTACAGTCTAATATTAAGCGATGATATATCGAAGTTCTCGTTTCTAGAAAACAATACACCAAAGTTCCTTGACCTCAATTACCCCGTACCATAACGTACCGTTCTAATGTCAACAAATTAAATCTTGCCAAAAATCATTAAACTTTCGCTTAGGAAATATTTCGATTATTTAAGTGGAATGTAGGTGGTGCCGAAAAATGAAAAACCTCAACCGTTAGGCTTGGCAAAAAAAAAAAAGCGAAATTGCCTTACAAAAATACTCTGGACTCAGAGTGCAATGTGCGTTTCGGGGCCCATTTGCGGTTCTATAGGATCTATTACTTATATTTTCGATTCTGAGATTATTTACCGGTTCTTTCGGAATCTAGTTTTGGTTCTTCCGGAACCGTTTTCCGGTTATTTTGGAATCTAATTTAAGTTTTTCCGGGACTTTTTTCCGGTTATTTTGGAATCTAGTTTCGGTTCTTCCTGAACTGGTTTTGGATTCTTTGGGAATTTACTACTTATTTTTTCGATTATTCCGAGATTGATTTCCTATTGTTACGTAACCGTTTTTCGGTTCTTCCGGAGCTTTTTTCGGTTCTTTTGGAATCAATATGTTTTCGGTTATTCTGAGATTGATTTCCGGTTCTTCAGGAACCGTTTTTCGGCTCTTTTGGAATCGAGTTTCGGTTCTTCCGGAACCGTTTTCCGCTTATTTTGGATGTAAGTTTCGGTTCTTCTGGAACCGCTTTTTGGTTATTTTGGAATCGAGTTTCGATTCTTTCGGAACCGTTTTCCGCTTCGTTTGGAATCGAGTTTGCGTTCTTCCAGATTCGATTTTTGGTTCTTTAGAATGGAGTTTCGGATCTTCCGCAACCGTTTTCGCGTTTTTGGAGTCGAGTTGCGATTTCGTTAGAACCGGGCAGGTGGGTTCTCTAAAGGACCACGTTCTCCGGTTCCGGTTCTCCGGTTCTGTGCATCACTAGCGATAGGGTCTAAGGTATAGTACATGTATGTATGTATGTATGTCAAATACATCAGTATCAGTTTCAAAAGTTTGCTGTGAAGTGCTGAAAAAATGCTTAGCTTCACTTTGTGATAAGAAAACAATCGACTCTGGGTATGACTAAATATAAAAAAAATTTAAATTGCTAAAAGCTTAAGCAAACTGTCCGTGATTAGCACAAAATTAAAAGTACGTTTTTCAAAGTTATTTTGAACTTCTTTTGTGTTAAGAAAACTTCGCTGCAAAGTTAAAGCTTTTACTAAATTAAATTCCATTAGCAATTACTTAACATAAATATCAATGATGAATAGGCGTGAAGATATACTACTTTGTACATGTGCATATGCATATATTTACAAATATTTCGTTTGCGTGTATGCTAGTCTATACCCTGCAGGAAATTTAATTAATTTGAAAGTAATTTATAAAGTATTCGTACTTTATTTTCAATGATAACTAATTGAAATTCTCACTTTTTTCGCTGCAACGAACTCATTTATTTAACATGGCGTTATCCTAGGAAGCAGTCAGTTGACTTTTACTGCATATATTTCCAACTACTTTAAAATGCATTTGGCTTAAACAACATGAAAGTCAGTATGTTTCGTTTGAATACGCTTGCGTTCTGCACTTCACAGCTGCTTTTTCATACTTTCAAGACACAAATTGTTTCTTTGAGTAATAAGATTATCAATAATCAAAACATTTACTAGTTGCATTTATTTTAAAGTAGTTTTTCAATTAATTGATTTAAACACAAAACATCACTTCCTTCCGTCAGGGTATTTATTGCTAGTAGTCCTAGCAAAAACCACCAAAACCACTTGCACAGACTGATACAAAATTTTATGTGGCATATCGATATGCTTTCATGGCTTTTTGTGGTGTTTTAATACACAAAAGTCGTAAAATGTGAGAAAAGCAGGATAAATTCGACAGCAGATGACTTGCAAGTATGCGACCAAGTATACATACGTGTATTGTAGTACTCTAATAAATATTCACTTATTTGTATATCTGTACGCATGTATGTATGTACATAGTAGCTCTGTGCCACTTTTGAATCTCGTCCATTCAGCATTGCCTTCTAAGTCAACCGGCTGTGACTTTTTATTTTACAACTTTTTTCCTTTCTCTTCCTATCGATATCCGCATGCCACTTGAAAGTTGAACATAAATTTCATGCATCCGATTTGCACAGTTGGATTTTGCGTGCATGCAAATGCATGTGTGTTTTTCTCCATTCGAGTTGAGAAGAGGAACTTTATTGTTTTCTTTTTTTTTTTTTAATAAATCAATAAAGATGTGAAGACAGCCGGGTATTCAAACGGCACGACCCCTAAGTGGCAGTGGTAAAATCAATAAGAATTTATTTTCGAAATTTAAAAACATGAACCGTTGAGAACTCAACCATGCTAAGAGCTGCATGGTTATGTATGCGTGTACATTAGACCGTGTCACAATATATGGAACAAAAAATATTTATTTGTTCCAAGCGATTTTGAACAGTAACAATGAGAGTAATTAATGTGTGTAAGCAATTTCTACGTCACCCTGTAAAAAAATCTAAATCGGTTTTTCCTATAACTTTTTCTATTGATGTCCGCTTTCTATAAATAATAATATAAAGGTAACTAGAAAGCCTAAACTTGTTTATATATAAAACTTTGAAAGTTTATTTTTAAGACTGATTATCTACAGGGTGTTTAAAAAAAAAATATTATAACTATTTCGTATGAGAGTATTGCCTTTTCTGGGGGTATGTATGTATGTATATTATAGAAATCGGACATCAAACAAAGAAATTATAGAAAAAAAACGATTCAGCTGTTTCTACAGGGTGTCGAAAAAAATCGCTTCGAATAAATCGCAGACATAACTATTATAAAAGAAAATACACATCAATAATTACACCGACCTGCGAAATTTAACTTTATTTTCCCAATTCCGATAATGTTTTATTTTTGTTTTTATATCTAGCTATGTTAAATTAAAATACAGCCTTGTTTTTTTTCTAGCACTTCGAGTATTTTTTTTTTTTATTGATAATATGAATATTTTAGAATTTTTACCATTTTTCATGAAAAGCCAAAAAATAATTAATTAGGAATTAAATTTTTACATAAAAAAAAACAGTTTAATTAAAAATACCACTAAAGACTAAGTAAATCATAATGACTTTTGGAAACTCGAATAAACGCTAGTAATACGCGGTAACACTGAGAAAAAAAAACTTTATCGAAAAACATGTTGGATTTTTATACCCGAGCGCACTTGTGCACAAGGGTATATTAATTTTGTTCACATAACGGTTGTTTGTAACAGCCAAAACGAATCGAGTTAGATATAGACAAATGTATACATAAATGATCAGGATGAAAAAAGAAATCGATTAAGCCATGTCTGTCTGTCCGTCCGTCTGTCCGTCTGTCCGTCTGTCCGTGTACACGATAACTCGAGCAAAAATTGAGATATCTCAACGAAATTTGGCATGTAGGTTTCCCTTAATCCAAGGTAGGTTGGTATTGAAAATGGGTGAAATCGGACTTTAACCACGCCCACTTCCCATATAACGGTAATTTCCAGAAATACGAAAACTGCGATATTTTAGTAACTACTGAAGATAATTCACTCAAAATTGATATTTACAATAATTTTTAGACGAAAAATAAGAATATTGTAAATTTTTGGGAAATGGGCGTAGCCACGCCCACTTATGGTTACATGTGTATATCTTGGTAACCGCTGCACCAATTTCTTCCAAACTTGGCACAGTTGTAGGCCTTGGCATAGCATACCAAATGGCCGAAAATTTTTAAAATCGCTCAATAACCACGCCTACTTCCCATATAACGGTAATTTTCAGAAATACGAAAACTGCGATATTTTAGTAACTACTGGAGATTATTCACTCAAAATTGATATTTATAATAAGTTTTAGACGAAAAATAAGAATATTACAAAATTTTGGCAAATGGGCGTAGCCACGCCCACTTATGGTTACATGTGTATATCTTGGTAACCGCTACACCAATTTCTTCCAAACTTGGCACAGTTGTTGGTCCTGGTACAACATACCAAATGGCCGAAAATTTCTAAAATCGGACAATAACCACGCCCACATCCCATATAACGGTAATTTCGAGAAATACAAAATCTTCGATAAATCAGTAAATATTGAAGCTAATTTATTCAAAATTGATGGTTGCAACAATTCTTTACCAAGAAATACGTTTATGACAAAATTTTGGAAAATGGGCGTAGCACCGCCCACTTGTGATATGTATCTCGCTAACCGTTCTAGCAATTTGTACCAAGCTCGGTATGGTTATTGTGCTTGCCACATAAAAGCAAACCGTTGAAAATTGTTGAAATCGGACTAAAATTGAGGCCGCTTTTCATATAACGGTAAATTTCAAAAATGCTTGAAATTTCAATATTTCGAAATTTAAGGACGCTAATTTACTTAAAATGTATACACCCCGGCTTATCATGTAGCGGTAGCTTTCGGAAAGGTGGAAAACATATATTTAATACTTGCGCCGGGTATTTAATGTTCGGCTCCGCCCGAACTTAGACTTTCTTACTTGTTGTTTATAAATTTTTTCTTGGCTTAGTGCCTCATACCTACCAAAATTACTTCTTGGTTTTTTAACGGGAAAACCATCGCATGCCTGTGTAAACATTTTCTTGCAAAATACAAAAATGATTTACCTTAAATTAAACTTAAAAACATTCGTTTTTGCAAAACAAATACCCCTTAAGAGTAAGTTAGCCACAAAGACTTATGAGAATTCGGGTAACTTCGGGTCATCATCCAACTCGTCCTCAATTTAAGATTTTTTAAAAGTGGAGTTAATCAACTGGCACAGTGAGCGGCTCATTTAATATACAATTATCATCGAACTTATGTCTGACATTATGTGAAAACCACGGAAACTCTCCGCTTCGTAGTTATGGACCATGAAATCCGAATGCAATCCCCATTTCTTACGCAAAATGTTTTTTCCGGAATAGAAAGCATAGATAGGCGTTTTTAATCAGTGTTTCATACTTAGCTGCTAATTGAATTTAGAAGCTAGTATCTTCAAACCAATTAAAAATATACATGTGCATACAAATTAATATAACCACTCTTTGAGATTTTTTTTTGGGTTATATTAAACTATTTGTAGTACAGTATTTATGCCATCTACATATGTATCTAGAAATTTCACAAAATTTTCGAAAATCCTTAAACAATCATATACACTTCTATTTGTAAGTATTGGTTTAAAGAAACGATTTAAAAGTTGTTGCAAAATTCTAAAGCCAAACACAGAAATAATACTCGTAGTATGGTTTAAGGCGCTTGTCTCTTACATGCAGATACTAATATTTATATATATGCTATGTATGCACACATACGAGATTTCGAACCCGAACCGCAAAAATATGGTGGCTTCACTTAACTCAAAGGCAACGAAAAAACTATGTATATATATATATATATATATATACAGGCAGAAACGAACCCACATACTATGTGGAAAGAAATCAAGGATATGAAATTCAACAATATATTTTTTTGCAAACAACTTTTTGTGAAACACGAAGGACAACAGCAAAAGAAAATGCAGAGCACAGTTGGTCACTCAGAGCCCAAGTAAGCATGAAATCTATTTTTACGTAGTATATATTTCATAAATATCTATACAGATATTGAATTTTGTGAAGAATAATGGCGAATTTGTTTACAGAAGTAAATACTTCTCATGAAAAGTATACTCCCGGTTAGCGTAGGAAAATTTATTAAAAAGGAAGCAAATATTTAAATCGTATGCGCATATCCAAATGTGTATGAAAGTGCACTTGTTGGCATATGTAAATAAGTAATGCTCTTCCACGCCAAAGTCCTGCGAAGAAAATACTCGCAGCGTTGCTATCATTGACTGCATCTATTGTGAGCTAAGTACGCCGCTCAGGTTTAAGTACGGATTATTTGCAAGCGATTTATTGCTGGTCTACTAGTCGCCCTTTTTACTTTGTTGAATTTGCTTTGCTCTCGCAACTCTTCACCTTTTCCAAAGCAAATAAATAAATCGAGGCCATGGAAACAATAAAGCGATACGACGTTTTTCGGTAAGGTAAAGGGAAAATATTTTCATATGTATGTAAATGCATATATTATAAAAGCGTAGGTGTGTGCGTGTGTATGAAATATTTGTGAATCGTGACCACAAAGAATGGCTTATTAAATGGCTATGTTTTATTTTAATGGGTGTACACATACACCCAGTGTATATATCCTACGAATATATACATATTATCAATTCGAAAGTTTGTCAGTGTGTGTGTGTGATAAGGTTTGTTGCATTCTCATGCTAAAACGTCTAAATATGTATATTTCAATGAAATTTGACACGTGGAGAGTTTATAACCTTGGTTAAGCTATAGGATATCATTTGAAGAGAGTTGCTACCCTTTTCAAAGGTTAAAATCAATTATATAATAAGTTAAGTAAAATATTACAACAATATGGGTGTAAAACGAAAGACTATTTATTTTGAAAATATTTTTTTAAGAGGGTTGCCACCTGTTAAAAAGGTTAAAGTAGGCTAAATAAAATACCACAGCAGTGTCGTTGTTAAACGAAAGGGGTTCACAAATACTTTATTTCAAACATATACTTCTAGAGTGTTGCCACCCGTTCAAAAAGTTAAAATCAATTTAATAACAAGTTGAACGAAATATTTTAATGTGTGTATAAAAAAATAAAAGTTTTAAAAAGCTTTATGTCAGAATTCTTTTTAAAGAGCGCTGCAACTTGTCAAAAAAGTCAAAATCAATTTAGTTAAGAAGTTAAATGAAATATTTTGATGTAGGTGTCCACCGAGAGAGTTTTAAGAAAGCTTTATTTCGCAAATATTTTTGAATAGGCTTGCCACCTGTTAAAAAAGTAAAAGTCAATTTAAGTAACAATTTAAATAAAATTCTTTAATATGGGTGTAAACCCAGAAGTATTAAGAAAGCTGCATCTCGAAAATATTTTCGAAGTGGTTTGCCACCTGTTTAGTAATACAAAATCAATTTCGTTGACAAGTTAAATGAAATATTTTAATATGGGGCTCGAGAGAGATAGGTTTAGAAAAGTTTTTCTCTCAAAATAATTTTGAAGAGGGTTGCCACCTGCTAAAAAAATTTTACTCAGTTTAAATAAAAAGTGAGTTCAAATATTTTAATATGTGTACCAAATTTTTGGTGATATAATTTATTTCATTTTTGTTGCTTTTGAAATAAAAAAGTCGGACCGAACTTAAATATATTTACTCTCGAATTACGTGCACTTTACAAATTGTCAAGCTTGACTATTTTTGAAAAGAACAACGACTAAAATTAATTTTTTGACAAATAGTCAAAGTTGATTAGTTGTCAAGTGCACAGAATCGCGGAGAATTATATTTGCATATAACAGAAGACTCGGGATGATAAATTGAAAATTTAGAAGCAGTTCAGTTCATCAAGCGAAAGCATTCCAAAAAATCCATTGCTGAAAGTAGAAAATATTTCATATACCTGAGTATGTGACAAAAAAAAATTTAGAAAATTTAGGGTCGAATTTACAGTGCTATGTTGAACCATAGTTTACTTAACCACCAACAAGAGTTTAACTATGAATTTGTATTCAGGGTCACATAGTAAAGTATGGAAACTCATATCGCCTGAAAATATACAAATTCTAAAAATCAATATTTTTCTATACAAATTTGAAACTCGTTCCACAAAAAAAAACAATGCCACAAGAGTTAAACTATGAGGCATGCTGCTTTAAATTTTTTTTTTAACTGAAAATTGCGAATATAAAAATCGATAGTTAAACTTATAGCAGTGGTTAGCTACGCACTGTGAATTTGGCCCTTACTTAGCCATTTTGTTTCAAATTTAGTTACTTCCAGAGCAGTTAGCTTTTACATAGTCTGTATTCAGACCTCAATTCAGAACTTCTTTTTTAACTAGTAATATTATAGAAATTGTTATGAAATTTCTCCTTTCAATAATAGCTTTTCCATATAAGTCGAACAAAACATCCTCCTCTACTTCAAAAATTAAATTTAAACTGAGTTGTATATGGGAAATTTCAAAGACATACCGTTCGCAATAGAAAACTTCTTATAATAAAAAAATAAAATTATAGTTTAAAAAACTAAAACCTCCCTATTATAATTGCAATTCGTACTGTCATCAGGTACGTAACTTGAGAATCGAAATCGCTGCATCTTTTAGGCGCATCAATAATACATACTTACATCCCGAGCTAATAAGAGGAAGGTAAAAAAGCTTTGTTTGTGGTTTATTATTTGGACCGTATCATTTTTTTTTTTGATTTTTCGTTTTTACCACCATAAAAATATTTAAAAAAGTGCGACAAGAAAATAGCGCTATGTTTGTAAATGACCCATATACATTAGACCGTAACCCATTAAAAGCCAACAAAATCATCCCTGAATCTAAATAATTGTTGCAAGGCAATTTCGAAAAAAAAGAACTGTGAGCGAATGGGTAAGTACTAGAAGGAGGCCAACTTTAGAACAAATAAGTTTTCTCCTCGAGGGAAGAACATCGGTATATAATACTTTAAGATAAGACTGTAAATGCCGAGAATATGGCGAAAAATGTAAAGAGGCGACCCCAACGTTCGGCAAACATTCTTTTTTTTCAAAGTTGCCTTGCAAAAATACTTACTTTAGACTTAGGTGTCTATAGGATTGTTTGTACTAAGTTGCACAGTTATTGCGCTAAAATCCAAATCGTTTTGATAAATTTGCTCATGCCTGTGTTATTACACAATACTTTGAAACTATCAAAATATACAAAGCACATTCATATTTCTTGCGCATCTTTACTTGAGCAACGTTTCTCCAAAGTAATGTTTGCGCAATTTTATTGTGTAGTAATTTCTACAATATTGACTTGTACAAATCTCGGGTTGCGCAATCATTTTGCGTGCTTTAAGGGCCCGCCCTATTAGGCATCAGTTAAAACTTGCAGCTGCTTATAAATATGTCTAAGCATAAATACCCAACACAAATTATACAAATATATGTAGAAATGTTTTGAAATCTATACAACAAATTTGCAATCAAAAATCAATTATCGAAAGTGCATCAAACACTTGATTTATCAACAACAATGACTGCCTGAAGTGCATGTAAATTTGAACACATTATTGAAAATTATTTAAGAACTTGAGGGATATCATTGTGCGAGTACCACCAGCCAACTGTATCAGTAAGCGGATATTTTGGAGATGTGCAAAAACGTATATAAATAAAAGTAATTAATGCACAATAGACTAAAGCGGTGGTAACAAATGCTTAGAAGCATGTAAATATACAGAATGACTGACGTAATATGTATAAAAATATTATTTAAAATTAAGAGGCATTAAGGGAAATCGTAACTTTGTTAGTGGTAAGAAAAAAATATTTATGTAAATAAATACCTGAAGGGTGCTCCCAAATATATAAATTTTATGAATTTTTCACAAAAATCTCAAAGATTATATCGAGCGTTAATAGCCAAACAAAAGTAAGCGACATTTATTTAAAAATTTTCTTTTAATGCAGACATGCATCTAGAATCTTTAGAAACACTTCTCCATCAAAAACAAAATTTTGAAAAAATGCCACTTATGCCTTTTTGGCGGCTATATATCGATATTATGAGTTCAAGTTTATAAGATTCAACTTTTAGTGACTTTTGTATTTTGTGCCGATGTCCTTCTTAATATCGATTTCGAGTTCTTTGAAAATACTTGCAGTTAAGCATTGAATTTTAGTATAATGCGGCACAATTTTCCATTAAAATATTGCATTATTTTTGAACCAGACTTACGCAAGTATGTAGTTATTTTCAGATATATTTTAATGATCTGTCAATTTTTTGCCTCTGCAATAAGAAAAAGCGCAACAATATCAAAAGCAAATCATCCACCCTGGTGGCATTCATTTGAACTCATTATAAAAGCAGGAATTTGTTGTTTAAATCCGATTGTGCAAACAAAAATATACAGATTTGTGGGTAAGCGCGTATATGCATTTCTGTATACCTACCCAATAAACCAAATATATAAAATTATAAAATTTGTATTTTGTTTAATTTAGTTAGACAGGTTTACAAAAAAACAGTTTATACATATTAAACCAAAACTATAATGCCTATGTTAATCAACACGCTGAATACGGGGTCCGTTAGCTTCCATCACATCAGGTTCGCAGTCAGGTGAAGGTGAAGTAGGGAATAATTCATTGAGGGAAAAAGGGAAGACAAAATTTATTCAATAAAAATAAAAAAAAATTCGTTTGTTTTTGTAGTCGCTGAATCCGAAAACGGGGGTACCTTGATAACTCAAGGTCATCTAGAAATCATGCCAAAATTAAATTCAAAAAAGATATAGTGAATTTTCAGGTTTATATATGTAAACAAATTTAAGCACATTGTTGTATTCTGCAGTACTTTTTGAAAGTGTTCAAAATTTTCAAAAATATGTGATAAATTGTAAAAATAAAAACAAAAACATTTTTCCACTGTCTAAATTAAAATTAAATTAAAAAACTATTTATTTATGTAAAACAATCATTTAATATATATGAGCATACGAGCAAATATCACGAGCTGTTAATTTTTTCGATTTTTTTTTTGATTTGATGACACACTAGTTTTATTGCAACAGATTCATTCGTTTTGGCAAGAAGAACATTTTCACCGTTTAATTTTAACATTTTGAAGTATCTAAAATTATTAAAATTAAAAAATTTTAAAATTTCAAAAATTACAAAATGCCCGTGACAGATATTCTGAATGATGTCCTTTTTTAATTCGGGGCATATGCTTGATACTTCAAAGATATGCTGTATTTGATGCCAAAGTCCATTGCCTCTCATATGAACAATCTATGGCGTAGGATGGCGTCTATTGCTTGGATATCACACTTGTTATTTCGGAAGCCTCTGACAGCCTACAACTACCTGCTGCTCCTTTCTTCAGATGGAAGCAAAATATCAATGCTTACCGCAAATTGAGTTTTGTAAGCAAAAAAGCTGGCATTGTTGCCCGCACAAAAAAAAAAGTATTTTATTTACAAACTGATGAAATTACATACTTTTAAATATGGTTAAATGATGATGCTTCAATATGCGGCTGACTGCCTGACTGCAACACTGTCCGATATGTTTGAACATTACCGATGCACTCTGTCGACAATTTTTTGAAACTTTTTTGGTTCATTGGGTTTTATTTATTTGTAAGTAGATAAATGTGTAACATACTTCTAGCTCTCTCTTTATAATCAGCGCATTTTTTTTTTCTTTTGGTTTGCATCCACGCGTTGAAAATCGTAAAATCATTAATTTTAATGAGGCACAGACAGACATTGAAAATGCTGCGCTACAAAGTAGTGGATATGCGAAAGGCAAATAGCCGATGGCATTAATGCAATTTAATGTGCTGAAGCTTTCTTTTTATTTCACTACAGCCCTTCGCTTCATTTTCATGTCGAACAAGCTAGCTGTAAGTTGTAATGCAATGTTTGTCTTTTCATAGCTCTTGGACAAATATCTGCATGTCACGCGTGATTATGTTTTTCCTCCGCTCATAGCCGGAAGCGAGTGAGCCGGCACGCGATAACCTCTCAGTCATAGCAGCTGTCATTGGTCGACGAGCCGTCATTAGTCAACTAGGCTAGAAGAAAAAAGCAAAAACATTACAAAAAATAGAAAACCAAAAATATGAAAAAACAAACAAAAAACCAACGAATGCAAAAAACAAAAAAAAAATATTTATGCAAAGCACCGAAATGAATGGACAACTCGAGGCCTTACAGCTGGCAGCGTTTAGCAATTGCACAATTCGTTGCCACAAAGTAATAAGTATGAAAAAATTTAACGCTGAAGAGGAAAAAGAAGGAATTAAATAACACTAAGTACGAGTATGTATGTAAACAATTGAAACTTGGCTTAGTCATTCGCCTTAAACACAAATACAATCAGAAACTTTACAGCTTAAATGGCAACACATAGACAAACAAGACTTAGTATTAAGTATTTCACTATGCAGATAATGAAAAGCTTAGTAAAACATGAATGGCGATAATATTGATGTTGTCACAAGATTGCAGTTCAAAAGATAAACAGGCAGATAGAACACGCGAGCAAAGCAAGGAAATGATAGACAATTACAAATATTCGCTGAGCTGCAATTATAAATTGCAAATCCTTCTTGCACACAACTACGCTAACAGCAGCCGCAATAGCAACAACAATTGCAAACAATCAGCAAAAAAATTAAAAAAAAAATCACCGCATTTTTTTTCATGTTTAAAAACAAGTCAAAGAGAAAGAAACACTAATAACGATGATAGCGTATAACAATTAACTTCGCTTGCGCAGCTGTTTCCATTGCCGGCTGCTGGCAAGTTGATTAAAAAACACTCATCCGCAATGGTGTACCCCATAAAGCGAGCGAGCAAACGTGCCAGTTGGGGGGGCGAATGAAATCGTATTGGCAGCAAAAAATGTAGAGCAAGCACAAAGAGAATTTGTTTACCTTAAATGCTTGTCAGTTTTTAAACTGTAATTAATGATGAAAAATGATGCAAAAAAATTAGCAGGGAGCCATACTCCATTTAAGAAGTGATGAAGTGAAAAAACTTTACATCGTTTCACATACATACATAGAATTTTCTTTCTGCTTGTAAGTAAAGATACTAAAAAAAAATTGTCAAAATTATTAAATTTCAGGATTTCTTTTTAATGACACAGTCATTGATAGTGGGTTAGTGGTTTGTGGTTTTTACACACTTCATAGAGCGCGAATTAAGTAACAGTACTTTTTTGTATTAATAGCAGCAATGGTTATTCAAAAAAATATTTATATAGTTTTTAATCTATAAAAATACAGTTAACATTTGGGATTACCTATTTTCGTTATCTGTAACTACCGAGACCTCAGCCGCTTACACCAGAGCCACTGGACGATCTATTAGTTAGTGCATCCGCTGGTGCTTGGCGAGAGTCACTTTGAGATCAACTGGCGCTCCTCACAAAATTGTCCAACACAAAAAATATGTAATAAAAAACTGGCAGCACTCTGCAAAGTTGCAAAATCTTTAAAAATATATACAAAAAAATTTTCAACGCAATTTTTTAGTAACTTTTATAAGCATACTAAAATTTAATTGGCTATGGAATTGCACCAAATTTTTTTCCGCAAATTCTAACTAAAAACTTTGCAGAATTTTTGTAATTTTTGCACAAAGTTTAAACGTGTTTTTGTTACATAATGAGTTATACTTTCCACATATTATATTAGGTGCAATTTATTTCAGGGACTGATTGAAATATTATAATTGAAACTAAATGTCGTTATCGTAGTCTTGTTACTAAGAGGACTTAAAAACCCAAACCGAAATGAGAACAATGGATTCGGGAGTGTTTTCAGAAGAATGATTGTGAGAACAAAACTGTCGGGAGCATTCTCAAGCGGAATTATATAAGAATAAAAACCCGCGGAACGTTCCAAAATGCACAAAATGCGTACAATAATTTCGGGAACATTTCTAAGCGAACAACGGAACTTCGGAATGTTCTGGCAAAGAACAAAATGGGAACAAAAGTCTAAGTAACATTTTCTCCAAAAAAAAAACAATTTGGGAACTGAAGTCTCTGGAAATTTTTGGCAGAGGACTAAACGGGAACAAATCATCTCTGAACTATTAGCGAAGAATGGAAATGAGAACCAGATATTTCTCATATCGATGCTTTTAGTTTGAAATTTTTGAATATTAAAATCGGACCAAAAAAAAACTGAAAGATAATTATGCAAATGAAGCCAAGGAAAGACTTAAGACATGAACAGAAAATAAAAATCAAATTGTTCTTTGCACAAACAGTTCACTCAAATGATAAACGATCAGGGAGTTGATATGAATTAACAATCATGGATTTCACTGAAACGATTTTTTATCCCAATACGCAGACGGTGCTCTCATTACTAATGCTAAGTTCTCAAAAATTTTGTTTTCGTTTCCTTCTCTGGCATAACGCTCCCCAGACTTTTGTTCTTATGTGACCCTCCCTGAAAACATTCTCTATACTTTCGTTCTGATTTCGCTCGCATTGGAAACGTTCCCGAAAATTTCTATCTCATTCTCTTCTTCTTGAGCATTTGCTTGAAATTTTAGCTCTCATTCGGTTCCTTTTGAGAACGTTCTTTACGGAAACGTTCGCGAACCTTTGGCTCTCATTTTGTTCCCGTTCAAACTGCTCTCAATGCTCTTATTCGCGTTTGGTTATTTTGCGGAAACGTTCTTGATATTACATTTTGTTCTAATGCAGAACTTAACCAAAACCAAGCCCGCTCTCGGTCCCGTAATTTATTTCAATAAAACTAAGAAAACATAAATATTTTCACATATTTCTTTTATCTAACCCTCTTAGAAATATTTTCAAACAAAGATCTTTTTAAGCACCACTCGTCTAGCACCCATATTCTCATACACATTTCAATTACCCAATTCCCTTAACACTCAATTAGGCGCATGGGGTCAAGGCCAATTCAAGTTGAAAAAGAATGCCTTGGAGTGCTTGGAGCGTGCTCACGCTCTTTCTTGCTTCCTAACTACCCGCGTGGTATGTAAATAAGTCACTGCCAGAACATCGGCGAATACATATATGTCGCTACTTGCTTGAGTGCTGACCCCATGCGACTACTAAAGTAACATTTTTTGGGAGAGGTAAGTTTTTAATTTTTTTTAAGTTTGAAGCCGAAAATATGTTTTTTTTATGTTAATGACAATAGAGTACTTTAATATTTTTGATAATACACACTTCGTTTCTTTTATTTTATTTAAACTGTTTTTTCAACACTTCGCGACTAATTGTGTGATTTTTTTATGGATCTAATTAAGGGTTAATACTAGTCAAATTTTATTTTTTAAACCAGCAACCCTCCTACTGGTAGTTTAGAAATGAGGCCTTTCAAAACCCTTGATGCTAAAAATAAAGGTTTCCCAACTCGCTTTCTTTTGCTAACCTTATTTTAATTTTTCATACAACTTGTGTAAAATCTAATTAAATGGGACTTTTAAAATAGGTGGCAACCCTACTCAAAATATTTTGAGACCACATCCTACTTAAATCTCTTTCACTAACCTTGTTCCTTTAATTCGGGTTGAATTTGACTCTTTAAATATGTGGCAACCCTCCTATATATAATTTAGAAACAAAGCCTTTTTGAACCAATTTCGATTATTACACATATTGTAAAAATTCACTTAACTTATTAAATAATTGGAATTTTATTTCTTTTTTAGAAATTAGGAATTGTTTTAATAATTTCAGGAAAGTCAAAACTAAGTTTAGATTACTTTGAAAAAGAATTGAAAACAATCAACGGCCAAAGTTTTTTGTTTGAAAGACAATAATGAAATATAATATAGTACACATTTTATGATCCCCCGGATACTTAACCTTCACTTAAATGTACGCTAGTTGGCATTTTTTTCCAAAAAAGAGCCTCCTAAAATTTGAAATTTTTTTCTAAAAGCTTTTTCGGGCAAAATTATATTCAACGGTTTTTTTTCATAAAGTCCATTGTCTTTCGTGAGACAACAAAAAGATTTTTGTTGTTGATTTTGTCGGGATATACTCGTATATATGTATGGTAGGGCACTCATCAGGACAGCATACACTTCTAACCCTTCGGCTATCATCTGCCTTCCCAAAGCAATCATGCAACATATGAACTAAATGAATAGAACAAATTTTGCAAACTGGTTAACATGTAATCAACACATCACTAGCCCATCAACTTCAACAATTTACTATGAGTGTAGTAGTTGATTACACCAAACAGTTTGCGGAAACCCACGATTATCCTTATAAATGTCATTACAAAGCAAAGCCTTACTTAGCTGCACGCCAACGTTAAAATGTTTGCAATGGATGCAGTAATTGCGGTAATTTGCGTCAACATTCAGACAATTATGTTGGGCGGTTTTTTTTTCAACTTTTATTTTTTAAATGCGCGTTCATGTGATGACACTTATGCACTGCTGCAGGCGCTTTTGCAGTACGCCGACTACAAATTACGGTGTATTTATGTACATATATGTATGTAAGTAAGCAGATACGCTGTTGGTTGGCCTCATTCGTTTTATGTAATTATTTTTTTTAAATGCTTTGGTAACGTTGAGTAATTATTTATTTACAACAGTACTTCGAAACATATGTTTGCTTATGTTTCTGTATGTACTTCTGCATGTTTCAGCTTTAAAAAATATACTTATGTATGTATGTACTATATAATACGTACAGCATATTAAAATAGTAGCAATGTTTTTGGCTTGAATGCATTTAATGAAATAAATAAATTTGTAATAAAAATTCTAGATTTCTTCAAATCCCCCAGCTTAGGTTAAACTCAACTAAGCTGTCCATTGTGATGCCTTTAAGTGGGGAGAGGGAAAAGGCAGTAGGGTGGACGGAAGGTGAATGGAAAGATAGGAAAAGAGGGGGGAAATAGAAACGCTCCGTGCTCGCAAATAACCTCTTCAGTTGGCTGATGTCCATTCCCTACAGCTCATAGGGAGTGCGAAAAAAGTGCGATCCAAGGTGCTTAAAACTTAGTCTCACAAAAGCGGGCACCAGAGCAACAGGCATTGAGATGATTCCACTTCTTCTTCCACCTCATCATCCTCCATGCAGCTGGTGCAGTAAGGGTCATCGATGATGTTCTGCCTTACGGCATGCTTACTTATTAGCGAGAGATGCAGCTTGCTTAACCTCATGAGCTCCCCAGATTGCCTACGGTCTCAGCACCTAGAACAGTGCAACGATATGTCTATCATCTGAAGCTATAAGGTTCTCTCTGCATTGTTTTATTATGCTGCATGTGATGCTTACACAGCCAAGTGCATTAATGGCTGCCTGGCTATCCGAGAATATAGCAATGCTGGTGCCGGCTAGCTTCGACACTAAAATTATTTTGCACGATTTTTGATATGGCAAAGATCTCTGCCTGAGAAACATTACCCGAATTCGGTAGTTGAATAGAATCTTCGATTTGGAGGTCAGTTGAAAAAATTCCCGCCCCTACTCCATAATTTATTTTCTAGCTGTCCGTAAAAATAGATATAAAAATATACACAAATATACTTTGGCGCACATTTAGCATTAATATTCGTTATATATATGTGAATCATTACCAATATATTTATCGCTATTGCTATTGGTGTTCTTATTAATAATGTTGGGAATAATTTTCATACGTTCTTAATTATTTATCTATAAATTTATCGATACATTTATCGATATTATCATTCGCTATATAAATATCGAGATATCTATCATAAAAACAAATAACTTTCAAGAGTACTATCGATGTAAATATATATAAATATATAAATATGCACATACATATACACATGTGTGTATATTAATAAATCCTACCAAAATATGTGAAATACGCAGTTTCGAAAAAAGTGTTGGTCAGGGCCTTTGTGAATTAAGGTAACGATATGTATGTACATTAGGGTGCCTCGCCAAAAAGAAATGCGGATTTTCCATGAGAATAATAAAATCTATTTTATTATAAGAGCTCCGGCAAAATAATTCGGAAAAACATTAAGATTTATGTGAGGTAGACCGATTTGAAAATACTTCCAAAAATCTCATTATTTTGATTACGTTGGTACAAATTCTTAACACCTTTATGCAGATCTTCTAAGTTTTAACTCTGCTATCATCTGAGATAATTTTTTTAAAAAAAATATTTGTTTAACAAATTTTATTTAAAAAAAACTCCATTTCGGAGATATTTTTAAATCGGTACAGGGCACGTAAATGTTAATATTTTTCTAAAACATGCTGGCAGGGGTCTCACAATATAATAGATTTTATAATTCCGGTGGAAAAACGGTACCGATTTTTTGTTTCTTGGGATAGCCATGCACCCTAATATACATACATTTATTTAAGCACATTATTTTTCCACATCTGCCTTCAGCGTTCTCATATTTCGACTTACATACGCTATCCAGTCCGCAACAGTTGACGTAGGTTAATTATTTTACTGAAAAAATTATTGACTATGTTAAATTCCTTTGCACAGCACCTCCTGAAATAACAGAGTAAGAGCAACACGAATATTGAAATATTTTAAACATACAGCAATCATTTACATACGTCCATACATTTAAATACAAAATTAAATAAACGGCCACAAGAAAAGAAACCATAAACGAAATGCCATCATTGAAAACCGGTTGGCGAAAAAATTTTGTCTTTTAGCAGCTTTTTAAAGTGCAACATGGCGTATGAGTGTCGCTGGAAGTGAATATTCGACATTTATGGTCGTATCGAAGTGCCATGCTTACCGCCATTATTTGTTAACTACCTTTTTATATGCAGTCTGCTGATCGTTTGACAAATATTTTTTTTTTTTAATAATATTGCGAATTTTTTTTCGAAGACAACCTTTTAGCCGGCCAGCATACTGGCTGACTCCGTGTACGAAAATGCAATTATTGGCATTGCTCACATTTAATTAATGACAAAAGAAAGGCAACTTTCTTCGCTTCGCTGATTTTAATAAATGTAAACGCACACACACACACACACATAGATATACATATGCGTAAAGGTTAACGGAGCATTATGGCAATAACTGTTCAATTAAATTCCGTTTAACTCTTTTCTTTTTTATTTTTCCAACAAGTTTCCGAACAACAATAAAAGTGAAAAATGCATATTAAATTCCTTTTTGTTCACTTTTTTTATACAAAGAAAATTTCATATGAAATTCCAACAAAATGATGCTGATGACAAGCGACTTTTTGTAGCGTAATGAGTAATTTTCATGCTGAAATACAAGAGACAATAAATGAGAGAGGCAGACAGCAGGGCAATGCAGTGCAGTGAGAGCCACAAAGAAAATTATATTATTTAAAAAAAAAGAATTAACAAGAAAAGGCCAACAACTAAAGCACTGCCTTTAATGCTTTTTCGGTTTTCACGCCTGCTTGAATTTCCTTTTCCGCTATTGAGTTTTCACTTTCCCTTACTTCGCCATTTTTAACAGCTCTGCAATATTTTCGTATTCAGCTGTCGTTCAGTTTTGCTGCTGGCAATTGGATGCTTTTCCATATAAATAAATAAACTTAAAAGCCTTTAATAAAGCAGAAAAGCAATGTCGATATAAACAAAAGGGGCAAGCGTTATCGCAAAGGCCGACCGACGGCAGCAAAAGGATGGACTTTTATGGAAGCTGCTGAAAAAGGCGATGAAGCACTTTAGTGCCTTTGTAGCAGTCGTCAAAGCATAATATAATGCTTTGTAATTATTATTGTTTTTTTTTTTATAAGTCGGTTACTGTTATGGTGGCTATTATGCGATTTTTTTATTTACGTATATATATACATGTATCTGCAACGTTGCGTTCTTCTGCGGTACGTAAATGTTACTCAACTTTATTTCCCTTTTACCGCATTGAATACTTTTTAACCGACTTCAAAAAGGAGGAGGTTATTAATTCGTCGAAATGTTTTATTTTTTTTTTATGTATATTACGTCATAAGTTTGGACCACGTTAACCGGTTTTACGAGGTGGTCCGATACTAATTTGGTTTAGAACCGGTCATCTTTTAATTTTTATATGAAAATTGAAGTTATTTTTGTTCTTTTGTTTAAAAATGGCTTGTACTTTTTCCCGAAAAAGCACAAAAAATTATTTCAATTATGTACATTAGTGTGGTGCAACTTTTGTATGGGGAAAAAAATTCATCCTATTAAAACGGGTCACCCCCTTAGTTTTTCCTTTTGATATCTGCAATATCCATACCAACATTCAGTTTTCTACTGCAACCAATACAGAGTGCTCAATCAACTTGAAAGGCGCTACTGGATCGTTGTAAAACTGTCAAAAATATTGGTGATTTTTATAAAAAGCTACTGTTGCCATAACAACTGAAGCTTTTGATATTTTAATAGATAATTTAAATTTGAAATGTTTTTAGGTTAGTTAACAAATTGTTTGATTGATACATATATGTACACAATACCTCTAGAGTAAAATATGAGCATCATGAGCATCCCCTAAATGAATACTTAGAAACGTAAAGTTTAGTATAAGCACCTCTTTCGGCAAGAGGAAACATTTTGGAAGGTGCCCAAAACCCTATCTGGGAATTTTTTTTTTTTACCGCTCTAATGTACATCACAAAGAGCAAACTATGAGTTCTTGCATTGAAAATATTTTATCCCAAACCAACGTATCGACAAAGCGGGTTTGAACATACCGATTGCGAATAAACTGCAATGAATATTATTAATACCTTGACAAATTACTTATTCCACTTTCAAAAGAAGCAACGTATATATTTATGCTTCACGCTTTCTTTTTTCTTATATTGTGTGTATTTGTATAAGCATTAAGTGTCCAACGACCATTTGACCTTTTTTTATTATGCTTCACCCGGCCGACTGCTGACTAACTAATTTACCCCTTTTACACATACATTTCACTGACATTTTTCATAACTGCATATTTACAGTTGTAATCAATTTTTTTATTACCGTAATATTTATGTACATATAACAGCTACTGTACTTTTTCTGTGTTATCTGTTTATATTTTTAGGAAAATGCTGATATTGCTGCCGTTGTTGGGTGTGTTTTTTAACGGTTTGACCACAGCGCATGTAGAGGCGAATTTAAGTTTGGAATTTAAAGCCACAAAGGTAAGTTAGCAAAAACTATTCGTATACATACGTCCCACTCCCTCTTACATACTAGACTAGCGGATTTATGAAAAAATTTACACATATCGCACACCGTCTTCAAAAGAGTCACAACTCAAAATTAGCCATTTTTGAGATTATGCGCTAGAAATGTACACAGAGCTTTTATTTACCTTTCAGCAAATGCTGGAGCAACCTTTTGTTATAATTTGTTAAAAAAACCTAAGGTAAAGTCGGCCTTGCCCATATGATTAGCATGTGCTACGAAATAGTTTTTCGCATTTTCTGACGAACGTATTATTTTGAGTTGTGACTCTTTTGAAGACGATGTGCGATATCATTCTAAAAAAAAAATATGCACAAAAACTTGGGTATTATGGCTTATAGCCTGATAAAGATTTTACACAATTAGTGTATAAATAAATAACTGTAACATTTTAATAACACCTTTTTCTTCTTATGCGCTAATTTGTCCTGGAAATTTCATTGCAGCTTTTGAGGCAACACAATCCGGGTAAGTTCAATAATTTGACTTTAATAATAAATAGTTATGCACTACGTGCTACTATGTATGTAAGTGTTCAAAAAACTGCTCGAATAATATTAAAAAAATTAAAGTTTTGTGCACTTGCGTAATGAATACAAAATAGATAAAATAAATGTATGAATAATTTGCAAACTTAAAATACTAAAATTGTTTACTCACTGTCGTCATAGTTTGCAGTGAGAAATAATTACACTGGTCTACAAATTTCAACTTTTTTTCTGCGAATAAGACGGGACCTGGTGTTTCTGAACGGATTTTTCGTGCTGAACACGAATCCGGGGTCAAAAATGTCCCATCACGTCACGTTTTCGAGAAAAAAGGGGTTGAAACCCCTAAAAACAGCGTTTTTGGCCATTTTCGAAAAATTATAGAGCTGAACCCTGACGTGGTACAAATTTTGCATATATCAGAAATTAAAGGCTAAACCGTGCCCTTTCGAATGAGCCCTATGCCGAATTGATCGCGTGCACCCTTAAAGCAGGGGGTGTATTTGTGTTTAGGGGTGCAGGAAAAATTGATCACAGAAAGAATTTAATCTTAAACGATCATAGAAAATTAATAATGCCAAGGTTTTAACTATATTAAAAGTCGCTGATTACGAATCTGCAGTTAGATTTTAAAAATTTAAGATGACGGGTCGAATATGGTGGATATAAAAAATAAACTGAAATTCGCTAAATAAAAATTTTTAAGTCCGCCATATTGGATCCGCCATTTTGAATTTTTAAAATCTAACTTCAGATTCGTAATCAGCGACTCTTAATGTAGTTAAGACCTTAGCATCATTCATTTTATATGGTCGTTTAAGATGAAATTCTTTCTGCGATCAATTTTCCCTGGACTCCTAGACACAAATACACCCCCTGATCTAAGGGTGCATGCGATTAATTCGGCATAGGGCTCATTCGAAAGGGCACGATTTAGCCTTTAATTTCTGACATATACAAAGTTTGTAGCACGTCAGGGTTCAGCTCTACAATTTTTCAAAAATGGCCAAAAACGCTGTTTTTAGGGGTTTCAACCCCTTTTTTCTCGAAAACGTGACGTGATGGGAAGTTTTGGACCCCAGATTCGTGTTCAGCACGAAAAATCCGTTCGGAAACACCAGGTCCCGTCTTATTCGCAAAACCCTTGTAGACCAGTGTTATGTAATAGAGAAGCCAACGCTACTTCTTCACTATCTGTGAGAGCGCAATTTGTTTTATTTCGCACAAGGGAGAGGCAGCAACAGATCAACCTCGTGGGGCTACATAGACATTTCCGAAGAGTTTACTCCTCTATGTTTGGGGAGGCAAATACTACGCATCTCCGAACCCAAATCTAAGTCGGAATAAATACAGAACTCTCTCCTTTAAATGCAGAAAAAATTCGAAAATTACGAAATACAAAGGCCCGGGGTTCAAGATTTGCTCATAAAACCTGCAAATCTTGCAGCGAAAGTGTGGATTCTTACGGTGTGATAAAGGTCATCTTATTAAGCCCAATCCGCAATCATAAAATAGTACAGAAACTTTGTTTTGAAAATTGAGGGCTAACGCTTGTGGGCAGCTGATTAAACCAAGTGATATTTTGACTAGTTTTAGCTATTTTTCTTTTGTTTATTTAATGCTTAATTTTTTTTTTATAAAAGTTAGCCCTTTACCTAACCAGCGCCACATAATCCACATTTCAAACAAAATTCAACAAACTTTAACATTTGCACGCAAAAATTTTAAAATTTTTATCTAGAATTTTTAGAAATATTTTGGGTATGCAGTCTTTTAGATAAATTAGTTTTAGTAGGTTAAAGTGCAAATTTCAAGTCGCTAGAAAATCGTATTGATTTTGAAAAATTTTTTGCTGATGGTGCCAGGCATTTTCTCCCATAGAAACGAAATGTTCGAGCATATTTTAAATAATTTAATGAAATATAAAATTGCATACCCAAAATTTTTCTAAAAATTTTAAATAAAAAGTTTAAAATTTTCGGGTGCAAATGTTAAAGTTTGCTGAACTTTTATAATTTTTGTGCGAAGTCAAACATGAATAAAATTGCCAAAAATAAACGGTAAGTCCTAGCTACTTTAAAATTGCACTTATTTATTATATTAGAAATGAACGCGCTGCAAGGCTTTTTGTTTTTGTTTGTTATATTTAATTGTTTAACAAAAAAAAATTACGCAAAACAAGTTGATTCATTAAAAATTGTTATTTTTGCGAGCACTGACTGAAAAATGGGCATAAAGAGGCTGAAATATTGCCACAATTATTTTTTTGTGGGCGACAGCGAAATTTTACTATGGAACGGAGATAAAAATACATTCGTTTTATTTGACACAGTCCAATGTATATAATATGTATATGAAAGTGAATTGGCAATTAATTTTTAATGTTTTTATGTTTGTTTTTTTTTAATCCCATTGATTTAACAACAAATTATTTTAATGGAAATCCAAAGCTTTTCCAAAAGTCACTTTTACTATTTAAGTACTTGAATATTTAACTGTTTCGCAAAATATGTATATCGCGGCGCTAATTCCTTTAGTTTTAATTTAATTTAAATTTTTGTTTTTGTTTCGCTAAGTCCATCATTGTGCATTTTTTAAATCAAAATAACTTGAGTATATAAGCAGATACAACACAAATATTTATCGCTACTATGCCATTAGTGAATTCAATGCCAATGCAATTTACTCAACAAACTCACTCACTTCATATAAAAATATTTGGCATTGTTGCAAATAAAAAGTTTTCAGTCGAATTTTTGGCAGGCTATACAACATATATATATATGGGTACGAATTATAATGCAATGTACTAAGCAGTTTTCAAAAATGCTGCCTACATTTTTTATGACCTACGCTGATGGAGTATATACAAATGCATTTACATATATTTACTTATGTATACATATATTTATATGTAGTTTTATTCACTTGGGTCGCTGGTTGCTCACTAGAGAGCGCAGTTGATACCCTAAAACAACACAGCTTTTATACTTAGTTAGCCTTGAGCCTTGACCTGAAATGGGCGAGTACGCGAGTTGAGTACACAGTCAACAAAGTGCGGAATAAATATAGAGAAAATAGAAAAATTTTAAGGTAACTAACTAAGTAGAACAAATCAACTTTAACTAAGTTGATTTTGCTGTTTTAGGCAAAAAGTTTTGCATTTTAGTTATGCACACATACATACATATGTTAAATATATTTATACGAGTATGTATGTATGTATGAGTACCTAGAGTACTCTGTAATGTACGAAAATATTCATTTAAGCAAACACACTCGCATGCATTTTGTTAAACTCACACGCATATGAGATCGTATATAAGTACCTACACACATAAATAAATGTGTATGTGGTGTGCTTAATTACGATTTACATTTCCTGAGTTTGCAGTTAATTTGTGTGCTCTGCCAGCATATGTAATTTAAAATTAGCGAATAAATTCAGTTTTTGCATAGTTTTTTGCGTTTTTTTTTTTGCAAATTTTACGTAGATACACCGAATTTTATGAGTTTGCGTGTAGTGTAGGGAAATTAATGTTACTTATACAAGCATATGCATGTATGTAAATACGTAGGTATATTCATGGGTCAATGTTGAACAAGTTAGATTGTTTGAATACAAGTAAGAGTTATTGCAGTAGCTTCAGTTATTTTAGGTTTTTCAAATTAAAAAATCTCTTCGAGATTATTAGTTTTGCAGGCAAATATAGAAAAAAATTCGAATTTTTATTCTGACTAGTAAGAATTTGGCGGCCGCTGCGGTGTAGTGGTTAGCAGTGCGCGCTACCTGGGTTCAAGCCCTGGTCAAAGCAGCATCGCAAAAAAATTTAGAAATTTTTGTTTTTCTTAACAGCAATCGCTTCTCAGCAGGCAATGGCAAACGTCTGAGTGTACTTCCGCTTTCTGCCATGAAAAACAGCTTCTCATAAAAATACAATCGCCGTTGGGAATCGGCGTAAAACTGTTGGTCCCTCCGCTTTGTGTGACAACATGAAGGCGCATGCCACAAATGGGAGGTGATGCTCAGCTAAACACTCACATATGTTCGTCGTTCATTCTTTAGCGGAATTGACAATAATGCAGAAATATTCACTTAGTATAATAATTTTCCATATAACACAAAAATTCCGACCAGTGGTCGCCGGAAAAATTTTGTTTTGCATTTTTTTTTTTGAGGGCGAAGCCTACATGAAATTATGTTTCAATACATTTGGTGCAGCGTTTATCCAATACCTTTTTGAAGTACTCTCAAATAAAAGATTTCTTCAAGTTCCTTAAAATGGGGGTTTATTTAAGTGATGATATTTCCATCTGCTTAAAATGTCTGGCCGCCTGTCCATTATTTCATTTTTAGAAACGTGAAACAGTCAGGGAAGAATGCGCTGGATAGGGTAGCAGTTTTTTAGACCGTTCTCAACATCGTCAGAAGAAGCCGCAGTGCTAATCATGGGTCTAGGTATATCTTACTGATAAAGTGTCGTTGGCATTAAATGACAAAAACTTAGGAGATGATCAGCAATGGTGTCACTATTCCTTTCACAAGCTAAAAATTTTTCATTCAACCACCTTTTTTGATCAGAATATTGGCAATTACCATTTGCGAAAAAAACCAAAGTCATTATAAAAGGCTGTAGAAAAAATATTTTAACCAATTCCTGCGTTTCACTCAATAATGTAAACTAAAACTGCAAAAACTAAATGCATTCGAAAATGATAAGTGTACACCGTCTCTTTATAATCATCTATTAGCTAATAATCTCTGGTTGACAATTTGCATATCAATCATGCAGAATATCAATGAGAAATCTATGCCAATCAAATTTGTCATCAACTTGACTTCGCGGGTATGTTGACATAAACTGGAGCCAAGGATTATTAATGTAATCTCTCTAACTCGAGTCGATTTGTCAATCTTTGATATAAAATATCAACTTTTAAATGTAAATGTGCGTTTCCACTCACACAGACAGACCGAGCGACAGATACGGTTGTATTAATCAATCAATTGCTGACCAACGATTGGCCGCAGCACAAAGATGTGATGGCAAGAGAGCAAAGCGTTTAGGTATAAAATAATGCAAATACAAAAATAATATTATCTTTGCTTGAAATTTTCACAAGGAAATCAATTCCAATGCTACAAGCAAGCGTAAGAGATCGAGAGGAGTGAAGGTAAGAAAGCAAACTTTACTGTCGGGAATATTGTTCTCATTTGCATATGACGATTGAAGAGCAGTGCTGGGAAAACTATTCCAAGCAAAATTTATTATTGAAGAACATATGTATGTATATAAAAGTCAAAGATATGCAAACATGAAAGGAAATAAGTGGTAAATCAAAATATTTTTAATACGTTTGCCAATATTATTAATGCAAAATACATACATACACACATACATACGAGTATTATAAATATTAGTACATACATACATAGTAACCCAGACGACTACCAGCTTATGGCTATCACAAATGTTTACCTACGTCAGACCAAAAGTAAATATTTACATTTCAATAAGATTTGGTTGGCTATAGGCTAGTCGGGTTTCAAAGTCGGGCAGGACGAAGAACTTGATTGAAGCAAATACAAAATGTGTAAATTTAATTCAAGGGTACAGTGAAAAATTTAATATTAACTGGACAGTGTAAATCTGTTATTACTTATTATGTGTTAATTTAACTTATTTATTTTAATTTTTTTTTATTTTTATTTTTTTACTAATCTTGAAAAGGAACATAGCATAGAAAAGGAAAAATAGTAAGAAGTGGCTGGCATCACTGACTTTCGTTTGGGTAGCAGAAATGAAGGGGAATGCAAATAAAAATAACTTATTTGTTCAAGATTTTATTACAGCAGCAGAAGCAGTAGCAATGTAAGGGTCAAATATTTATTTTGCTATTGCATGGAGTGAGGTGAAGTGCTGAGTTGAAGGACGAAAATTTAGTGCGAATGAGTACGCAAATATTCTTAAGCGCATATACCGGTATTCATATAATTATTTTATAATTACACGTAGCTAAAATCTTTGCATTAGGTAAAGTTTACATTTGACGTAAACTTTCTTTCGCCTAATTTTTAGCAGTAAGTTTAGAGAAATAGGGATACTGAACTGATTTCAAAACCAAGCACACTATTCGAAAGTTATTTTTCAGTAGATGAGGAGAGTTTTTATGATTTTAAAATTAGTCGAAAATTACGGCTGAAATCGGAATTTAAGAATTTGCGTATTTGTGTATCGTTGTTGTTGCAACAAGCTCAATTTGTGTTGTTTTCGCGTGTTGTTATACTTTCTAGTAGAAATTAAACTTTGTAATGAATTGTAAATGATTACGATTACGACACAAAAGTGAAGGTAAAATTTAAGATAAAGACAAAAATGAAACGAATGAGAAATACATAAGAACTTGGGTAACTGAAAGAGTAAGAATATTTATTGAAATTGTTCGATAGGAGTGGAAATAAATTCAGTCATTAAAAATTCTGTTATCGAAAATTATCAAGTTACCGAAATTTATCGAATCGTCGAAGTTAATTTTTATCGAAATTTATCGAGTTATCAATGTTTATTGAGTTATCGCAACGTATCGAATTATTCAAATTGGTCAATGTTTATTGAGTTGTCGAAATTTATAGACCAAGAAAATTAGTGGTCGAAATTTACGGATAACTAGTTATCGAGTTATAAAAATTTGTGGGATTATCGAAATTTTTTCAAATTAATGAAATTTATTAAATTATCGATATTTATTGAACTATCACTATTTGTCAACTTAATGAACTTTATCGAGTTATCGTTATATGTCGAGTTCTTTAAACTGATCGAGTTATTTATTGATTTACTGAAATGTGTCCATTGATCGAATCGAAGTTTTTGGATTTTTTCTTAATATATCGAGTAGAGTGTAAAGAAATATCGAAATTTGTCGATAGCTTTCGAATAATATATAGCTATAAAAATTAACCGAGTTATCGAAATTCATAGAGGTATGCAAAATTTATCGAGCTATCGATTTATGTCGGTATACATATATTTTGGTGTTATCGAAATTTAGCACAGTTAGCGAAATTAGTCGAGTTATCGAATTTTGTTGTGTTATCGGGTTTTAGTGTTTTTTAAATTCACTGAATTATCGATATGTACCAAATTACCGAAATTCATCCACAAACCGGAGTGTATCGGGAAAAAGTCCTCCAAAGACCTTCAAAGATATAAAAAATTTTAGTCACGTTTTAATTCCAAAGGAGGAGATTTTCCGGCAAGGTATTTTGCGCCTCATAAAGTAAACAATTATGACTACTACTACAATTACGATAACAATTACCCCTACGACTATGATTACGACTACGACTACGATTATGTTTACAATTTCGAAACGATAACGACTACACCTACAGTTGCGATAATGATGATAACAATTACGACTATGACTATCATCACGACTATGATTACAGTTACGATAACGGCAACGATAACGAGAACAATTACGGCTTCGATTGCTGTTACAATTACTTTTATGATTGAGGTTATGCTTGCGGCTTTGACTACAATTACGATAACAATACTGTTACAATTACTTTCATGATTATTATTAAGATTTATATTAATATTACGATCACGTTTATGAATAGAATTTCGGCAACGACTATTATTACAACTTACGATTACGACTAAGGCTGCATAGCAATTATAATTACGAATATGGTTACCTTTATGATTACTTTACGGGGTGCGATTACGATTATCACAAGGATTACGATTTCAGTGGTGATACCCATAGACTACGATAACTATTTGAAGAAGAACGATTTATCAAAGCCTGTAATTCAAACCAGTTTATTTGACTGCATTTTTCATTCGAAAGCCACGCCGAAATCCTTGGTGGCTAGCGCTCTTTTGTTTAATTATACGATTTTTGATTTTAAAAGTAAGTAAAATAAATAAATACCTAAGTACGTGCATTCCCTAAAAGCAAATGCAATATTTTAAACTTGAAACCCAAATTTTTTAAAAACAAAATGTGATGTCCGTTAAGCAATATTTCTTCTAGTATATGAACACACATACATATGTATACAAAGCAATTCATATGAGTCCACCACAAAATAACGATAGTAGTAAATAATAACTTTCATAAATTGTAGAAGTTAAAAGTCAAATTGTTAAGTGCACTTTTTAGTGTCCAAGAGCACGTGACCGAAAGACCAGCAGCGGAAGTCTATGAAGGAAAAGTTTGCAAGAACAATTGAAACTCTGAAGCAGAGGTATAATATAACGGCGCCTAAAGCACAATGCAACGGAAGTGTGTATCCAAAGTCATATGTACGTACACATGTACTCGTATATCCTCAAATACATATACATACTACATACACGAGTCACACGAATACCTATGTGTATTTATAAGAATGCACGCTTGAATACCTTTGCGGCAAGCAACTTTAGTGCACTTGCACGAAAGCAGCAGTTAAAGTTTGGGTAGTGCAATGGGAAAAGCAGCATAATTTTTACTTATGTACATACATACATATATATGTATGTACATATTTATATTTACTTAAATGCAACAATTTAAGCAGGTATAGTGAGAACTTCTAAAGAAAGCAAAACTTAACCGCCAATTTTATTATTTTATTAGCTTGGAGAATAGAAAGCAATAAGAAAAAATTGGTAGTTATTAGTTTTTAACTGAACGTTAATAATGGTTTTCAACAACATCCGCGGTACGAAAGTGTAAGGGAGTTTTGAAGTTTACAAGTGCATACTATCTATATATATGTAAGTCCACACTATCAGAAGTAAGCAGGGTAATTCCGCACACTCTTTCGAAAGACAAAAGAAAAAAGAAAAAAATATGAGAAAATAAAATTTTTAAAAGACATTCTTTTTAAAACAATAAAATCTGAGAACTAAAAGAAAATTAAATTAAAAAAATAAAAAAAATTTAGGAATAAAGAAAGTTTCTAAAAATTCCATAGATGAAATTAAAATAAAATATATTTTTCTTTTTAATACAAAATCTGTCGTGAAGGAATGTTAATTAAAATTTAGACATTTATAAAACACTTTTGTAAAAATTAAATAAAAATAAAAAATATTGTACTTTCTAAAACAATAAAATTTAAGAATCTTAAGAAAATTGTACTAAGAAAAGAAACAAAACTAAAAATGGATTTATTTTCTTAAAAATTAAATGATATTAAAAACAAATATACTTTTTCTTTTTAAAACAATAAAATCTATAAATAAAATAAAAAAAATTTGTTTATAAAGATCAAATGACATTTAAAAATGATATACATATTTTCCCCTTAAGAATAATAGAATCTAATAATTATATGTAAAAAAGCACAAAATTAAAAGCGAAAAAAATAAATAAAAAACTATTCCCCGAGGACTCGAAGCCGTATCTTTGTAGTTGATTTAACAGCATACAAATTCCCCAAAGAGTTTTTGGGGAGTGATTTGCTAAAATGACACTCCTTGACCAGATATTAATCTGGATCGTTGCGATTACGTAGACCCTATTGTAGTGGAAACGATTGCGTATCTCCCGATATAAGTGCTTCCTGGCAAATGAGCTTTCCACCACTAATGGTGCATGAGAGAGCTTTTCTTCTAAGGCTTTTTGTGTAAACTAACAAACGTCTTTCGAACTAGCTTGCATCTATCTTCCACTTGTCTTGCGAAAGACATTTTACAATCGTTATATTTTGATTTTTTTGCTAACAAAATAACCGTTATTTTGGATATTTAGTTCTTCGATCATTTTTAACAATCATAACGGAGACTGCCATTTAATAGTCGATTTAAATTTTTTATATATTTAAAATTAAATCTAAATATAACGATTATAATATAATCCAAAAATAAAAATCAAAAATATCGCTTTAAAATTTATCGATAAAATAAAAATTTACAAATAACGATTATTATTAGTTTCACTAATAAAAAAAATTACAAAATCAGATAATTATTACGCTTCCTTTCATAAACTATGTACGTTTTTTTACTGAAACGATCAATATTTTGTAGCAACATAAAAAATTAATCATCGTTGTTGCTATTTCGATATTAAGCTCGAAATTTTACATTAGTATTTACTTAAGCGAAATGCCCAATTTAGATATCACAATATTTAATATTCAGCAAAAAAAATGCATATTTCGCTTTGGTGATACTTTGCTAAATTACTATTTCGTCAGCAAAAAAAAATAAAAAACCTGAAATAAAACACACACAAGTCTAGTAGCAATTTTCCTCAATCTATGTTATAACTGCCAAATCCTAGAGAAATATGACACTCTGCACTTAAAATCAATAATTCGCAATTTTATTATTATCCTTTTTCCGAGAATTGAATAGCTGAAAATCTCATTACACTAATGCCCATAAATTTGGTTTGTCATTTGTCAGAGTCTACAGGGCGTATACGTAACTAATGTGCTGACCCACACATACATGCACCACTATACATGCACACATATGTACTTAGTACGACCTTACGTAGCATTCTCACATGCGCTTGTCAATGCCTTGCAAATCGACATTGCCGACATCTGTGACTGCTCACTTATGTACATACATATATGTATGTATGTATATATACAAATGTACTATGTACATATGTATCTACACACCTACGTTAATAGTCACATAGTTTGATGCATACTTTTATAAAAGTGCAATTTTCTAAATGCATACCAAAGAACTTTTCTACCCAATTACTCTCATCTTTCCTTTTTCTGTAATTTCTATTTTTGGTCTAATGTAGTTTACAACGCATTCAGAAATGCACACATACATATATATATGCATATGTAGACGCCGATATTTCAAGGCGAAAAATTATGCCTAAAAGTCGGTATGTTTTTGCTTTTCATCATAAATACAAAGTGTGAATATGCGTCACACTATTTCTGTTGCAGGCTTTTGATGAAAATTCGTACATATGTACGTCTGTCCATATGCACAAATGCGGATTTATGACTCTTTGTAGGCGTAGATAAATGTATGTATGAGAACTTGTAGAAATTATGCGCACTGCATTGCAAGCAAATCGACTTACCGAATGCTTTTGAGTGACTAATGTTCTACGTTAGATGGCAAGTCAACTTAAATCTTTTTCGCTTATTTGACAATTCAGATTCGTTGGAATGTGGTTGATTCTCACATATTATTTGTTCCTTTGATTTCCTCTTTTTTAACTCAATTCAGCGAGTTGCTCAACTAGTTTCTTTCAAAAAAATTTATAATTAGTGTAATTTTAATACGAGTAGAATAGTAACCTGATTTCCTCTTATAACTTATTGGGTGCGGTCGAGTGTTACAAACGACGCCAATTGCATCTCCCTCTTTTTCAAAGATCTGGCCCCAGAGGGTATCGGAGCAAGCGTATTTTGCCCTATACTGAAGCTTTTAGCGCACAGTGGTTCAAAACTGATATTTATTGTGCAGTTTTCACTCACTTTGAAACCTTATCCAATTTTCAATAGACTAGATAGTACTAAAATTTTATAGTCAATAAAACTGCATGCCCAAAATTTTTCGAAGAACTAAAAAAAATTTAATTTTGGTGAAATTTTTTCGCAGCTCCTAGAAATAATCATAGTAATGTTTTTCATTATTTCCAATTGTTGAAAAAGTACTTTGCTTCTGCTGCAAATTTTCTTGAAGAAATAAATATTCTAGCACTTTTTTCTTGAGAGCTGCAAACTGATTTAAGATAGAAGAAAATTGCCTATGCAGAAACCTCGTCAAGGTGAAGCTTAAAATTATTAAAGCTTTTTTGTTGGTTCTTTGGGTACTAAAAGACCACTTTCACAAGCTAAGGATCTGGTAAAAGCGAACTATTTTTCTTTTGCGACTGCGTCAAGTAGATATCATTGCAACTCATCTTGGAGTGTGAGGCCGTTTTACGAGCAATGGAGAGATGCATAGGACATCTAAATGTATAAATGGGCACGAGAATAGCACATACCCTTTCAACCCCCGGGATCTATTCTGAAAGTTATAGAGCCTTTTATGAACTGTGATTTAGATTGGAAGCTCCCCTATTATGCTTTATATTATCAAGTTAAATAACACAAGAGTGAGTTGCCTGGGCTAAAACCTTGCCAAACTGAAACATGGCACCGTGGCGGGTTCTCTTCATGCTTTCAAAAGCGCCTTTAAAATTTATGAAAAGGTTTTTTTGTTTGGTTTTTGGTTTTTGGATGGCTTATTTTATAGAGCTTTTCAGGATTTCTTGCGCTGTGAGCTTCAGATTCTCATACAATATCGTCTAAAGAACTTTATAAAGCTAACATAATGCTAAAGTACACTCAGGATCAAAATTAAAAAATTATTTTTTTTTTTGAGTTTTTAGAAAATTTTGGAACATTTTTTTGGGTATGCAGTTTTATAGATTGTTAAACTACTACAAAAGTACGCGTTGATTTTTAATAATTTTTTCCCTTACATTTCGAGCACATCTGTATATTGTATAGCGCGAACCAGGGACCGACCATAAGGGTTATTGGTGAAAACTGTCATTGAAAAATCCACTATGAAGGAAATGTTCTACAACTAAGTGATACATACGAATCGATTTATTTTTTCACTGAGGCCCAAATTTGAAAATAAATTTTTATTTGCAATTTTTATGCAAAAGTAAAAAATCTAAAAATTATTTTTTATTTTTATATTTTATGTCTTAGATAACAATTATTGAAGACTTTTATTTATAACATACAAAAAAAAACTGTCTGACGTCAAAGCGTACTGCGTTAGCCTTGCCGAAAATGTCTATAATTGCGACGCTAAGCATAACATTAAGTGCCTAGCGCAACGCTGATTTCATCAAGGGCGGCCCTTTGATCGCTATCTAACTTTTTAATTAATGTAAAGAGACAAGTTAACCGCAACGAACGATATATAAACATTTCTATAAGGCTCTAAAGTGCACTCAAGTTTTGAGTAAAAATTTTTCCCAAACATTTTCGTAGAACATTTTCACTTTTTTGCCATCACTTAACTTCATTAAAGTCGAGATTCAACGAGTTCTAGTACTATATATGTATGTGTGTACGTATATATACCAACAGTATGTAAAGAAAAAATCTACGTCCTCACCTGTTATCATTATTACTATTAGGAGCGTCAGTGCAACAAGCCCTTGCTGTCTGCTCTACTTACACTTAAACACATATGTCTGCAAAAAAATTCTTCTTTTTGCCATTAAGCTGAAAAACCTTTTAACTTTATACCATTTGAGCCATTATCTGTTTTGCTTACTTCACTTACTTTTCGTTTTTACCACACATTCATTTCGCATAGCTATTTCCTCCCACATGCATATGTATACAATGCATTCGGCTCTTCATCCGCTTGCGTTTGAAGCAAGTCAAGTTATACTCAAGACTTGCCTCAGCCATTACTTTATTGGCATTCCATTTCACTTTGACTCACATACTCCAGCCTTTTCCTACATATAGTTTTTTCTGTTTTTTTTTTTTAATTTTCTCCCTTCTTTGTGTCTAAGCCACAACTGACTACTTGTTCTGGCTAGTTGACTTGCTGCCTGCTGCCTGCTGCCTTGGTTGGCTAACTGCCACTCATACTATTACACAAATAGACTTCCGTTGACATTGACATGTCATGTTCATGGCGCGCGGGTGAGTGAATTGAGGTACATAAATGGCTGTAAGAAAAATAAAAAAAAATGCAGTCAACCTCAAGTGGTTGAGTCACGTGTTGCCACATATCCGGCACAAAAAGCTTGTTTTGCAGTAGTAAATGCACATACATACATACTTATATAGTTTTGCAAAAAAACATACATAAATTTTGTACATATTTATAAAACTATGCATGCGGCATGTAAAAATTTTGTGTAAGGTCGTGAAAGGACCTACATATTTTGCACTCATAAACTCTTCAAAACATGCATTGCATTAGCACATATAAACATACATACATATGTACGAATGCTTGCCTGTAAGTACATTTGTGTATGCCAACGAATAAGCGTCTTTCGCACAGATATACAGATACATAGAGTATATATGTATGTATAAAGATAATTCCTTATTTTGCCATCTTTTTTGTCGATTTTGGGTTACTTGGCGTATGAGCAACATTCAGAATATACTCTACTTTCCTTTCATAAGTTTGTTTTAGTTTTTATTTTACTGTGTTTTTGTTTTTCTTCACAACTACATACATACATATGTACGTAGTTGTTTTTCCACTAAGTCCGTAAAATGCTCATGAGTACAAAACAGTTTAGTTTCTTAGTTTGCTTCCAAGTGTCAAAAAGCCTTCCAGTCAAGTTAAGCACTGCTTATGACAAAATACTTAAACGTTTGTGTTCAGAATGAGTTGTCTGCCAGGGGAAATAAGCTAATAAGACTAGGTATTTATATCTTCTCTTTGCCGATGTATGAAAATAATTGAAATCCGATTTTCTTTTATTTATAAGTTTCTTTGATTTTTTGTTTAAAAGTCCCCCGCTTGAATTTCAAAATTAATTGGAAATCACGGTCAAAATCGTCCTTTAAAAATTACTGTACTTGTGTATGGGTGTTGTTGCAACCTGTTTAGTTTGATCTGTTTTCGCATTTTTTTTACCTTTAATTTGAAATTAAACTTTGTAATAAAGATAAATATGAAGATAAAGAAATAAATGATAACGATGAAGACAAAAAGTGAAAGCAAAAGTGAAGCTGAAGTCGAAAATAGATACAATCAGATATATATAAGAATTAGGGCAACTGAACGAGTAGGGAAATTAATTGAAATTTTTCGATATAAATCGAAATAAATTTAGTCATAAAAGTTATCGAAATTTATCGAATCATCGAATGTTATAGTAATCGAAATTTATCGAATCATCGAAGTTATCGAAATTTATACATGCTTATTAAGTTATGGCAACATATCGAACTATTCAAATTGATCAATATTTATTGGGTTGTCGAAATATATAGTATAGTTGTCGAAATATACGGATAGCTATCGAGCTATAAAAATTTATGTGATTATCGAAATTTGTCAAGTTAAAGGTATTTATCAAGTTATTGAAATTTATTTAATTATCACTATTTATAGACTATACGAAATTTATAGGGTTTTCGTAATGCATCGAGTTCTTTCAACTTACATAGTTATCGATAATTATTGATCTCCTGAAATTGTTCGATTTATAGAATCGAAGCTTATGGAATTTTCAATATATATCGATTTATTGAAATTTCAAGGTTGTATAAATTTATCGAGTTATCACTGCATATCGTAGCGTAACAAAGTATCGAAATTTTTCGATAGCTTTCGAAAAATATGGAGCTGTCAAAATCAAAAATTTATAAAAGTATCCAAATATGTATACATTTTTGAGTTATCGAAATTTAACTAGCCCGCGAACTTCACAGTTATCGAAATTAGCCGAGCTATCGAATTTTGTTGAGTTATCGGATTTTAGTGTTTTCGACATTCATCGAGTTATCGATATGTATCAAATCACTGAAACTTATCGATAGACTGGAATGTGTCGGGTCAATACCAAGTCCTGCCGAAGTCCTCCAAAGGCCTTGAAAGATATAAAAAATTTTACTCACGGTTTAGTTCCAAAGCGAAAGATTTTCCGATTTTGGCGCAAACCCTAAATTACTCAAAAATTGGCAAAATTTAAAACATAACGGGTGATTTTTTTGAGGTTAGGATTTTCATGCATTAGTATTTGACAGATCACGTGGGATTTCAGACATGGTGTCAAAGAGAAAGATGCTCAGTATGCTTTGACATTTCATCATGAATAGACTTGCTAACGAGCAACGCTTGCAAATCATTGAATTTTATTACCAAAATCAGTGTTCGGTTTTTTCCGCTTTTTTATCGACAAATTTTGTTCAGCGATGAGGCTCATTTCTGGTTGAATGGCTTCGTAAATAAGCAAAATTGCCGCATTTGGAGTGAAGAGCAACCAGAAGCCGTTCAAGAACTGCCCATGCATCCCGAAAAATGCACTGTTTGGTGTGGTTTGTACGCTGGTGGAATCATTGGACCGTATTTTTTCAAAGATGCTGTTGGACGCAACGTTACGGTGAATGGCGATCGCTATCGTTCGATGCTAACAAACTTTTTGTTGCCAAAAATGGAAGAACTGAACTTGGTTGACATGTGGTTTCAACAAGATGGCGCTACATGCCACACAGCTCGCGATTCTATGGCCATTTTGAGGGAAAACTTCGGAGAACAATTCATCTCAAGAAATGGACCGGTAAGTTGGCCACCAAGATCATGCGATTTGACGCCTTTAGACTATTTTTTGTGGGGCTACGTCAAGTCTAAAGTCTACAGAAATAAGCCAGCAACTATTCCAGCTTTGGAAGACAACATTTCCGAAGAAATTCGGGCTATTCCGGCCGAAATGCTCGAAAAAGTTGCCCAAAATTGGACTTTCCGAATGGACCACCTAAGACGCAGCCGCGGTCAACATTTAAATGAAATTATCTTCAAAAAGTAAATGTCATGGACCAATCTAACGTTTCAAATAAAGAACCGATGAGATTTTGCAAATTTTATGCGTTTTTTTAAAAAAAAAAGTTATCAAGCTCTTAAAAAATCACCCGTTATATAAATAAAAGTAGGCTAATTTTCATTCGGATAGCTCGTTAAAAGGGCCCTATTGCACCAACGACTTATCACTTATCACTTTACAACTTTTGGATAAGCCTTTTTTCTGAAAAGTAAAGTTGATAAGTGTTGCACTTTTTACTTATCAAAAAAAACTTATCAACTTATCAAAAATTGAGTAACTGACAAGCATTTTGGATAAGTCGATTTGATAACCATTGCACAGCCAATTTCTTTTGCTTTTAAAAAAGAGAACTTTTCCAATAATGTGCTTAGCTAAAATGATTACCATTTCTCAGTGGAAAACGAAGGCTTAGCATGCCCATGTGCGATTTGATAAACATTTTCAATTTCTCTTTTTTTCTTACCATGTCGCGCGCACAAAGCAAAGCCAATAAATTGGCTGTGTTAAAAATTATTAAGGAAAAAAAAAGTAAGTAATTCTTGTCTATCATATGAATGTTTATTTGAATAACGATATTTTTCTACATTTTAGGATTATTTATTTGGATCTTTCCAAAATAATGCAGTAACAAAAACACAAAAACAGGATGCTTGGACTGAAGTTCTGAAGAGGGCTCAATCCCTCGGGTTAGCTACTGCTAACCGCGAGTGGACTTATGCCAGAGACCACTTATTTGGTCTTTGGAAGAGTCGGACCTTGGTAATTTTGTTAGATAAATTAAATACTTTACAATCAAAGGTAGACACTACCACAAACAAACGTGAGCTAAATGTGAGAATGTGTTGGTGTAACTAATTCATTTTGCATGCTGTCGTGTTCTCATCGTTACGCTCTTGCCTATATACGTACACGGGATGTTAAGGCTCTTTAAGCAGCTGCTCACTCTTTGCCCATGTCTGTTTACAACCAACTAATTTTTAGTTTGAAAAGAGACAGCTACGCATTCCAAAAACAAACTATAACAACAAAGCTAACCAATAACAACAATTCTTTCTTTGTGTACATGTCGTTTTGCTTAAGAATTTCTGTAAAACAGTTATTATACAGGGTCCGAACAGTAATATTAAAAAAATCTCTTTATTTCAGGCTAAAAGAGACAATGCCAAGAGTACAGGCACTGCGGGTGGCAAAAATGCCAAATTAGATGAAGTCGATAATTGTATCCTCGACATTTTGGGTAACGAGTCGACGGTTGTGCAGGGTCTCGGCCAGCCCGAAAGTGATGGAGTGTCCTCCAATTTGGACTCTACATTGGAGAACAGAGAACCCCAGAGAGCAACCTCGAGCAACAAAGACAACCCCAAGAAACGAAAAGTGCATACATGTGAAGAACTAAAGGTTCAATTATTGGAGAGTGAGCTGTACAAAAATAAATTAAAAATATTGCTGTTAGAAAAAAAGTTAGGATTGAAAAGATCGAAATTCACAGAGGATTTAGAGGAGGAATCGAATAATGACAATTCTGACACTACTCACATGCCTTTACTGAGTCCGATACATTCCACCCGAATTCTTGATATTGGGGATTATTAATATGTACATACATATGTATGTACATATGTACACTGGCAATCAAGAGTGAGTGCATGGTGATTTTTGTTAAATATGTGCAATGGTTTTCAAGTTAAAATTTTTTTGTTATTTTTTTATAAAACTATGGTTCATGCTTTAACCAAAACGACATAAGTCAAACTTTCAAACTTTATACAGAATTTAGGAAAATTCAACACCGTGCACTCACTTTTGATCGCCAGTGTATGTATGTATATATTTTTCTTATACTCAAGTTGAATTCGTTTAAGTTTAAGTTTTATATGTTCGTAATCTATATACATATGTAGATATGTTTATGAAATAAAGTTGATTTAAGATTGACAATAAAATCTAAGAAGAAAAAAACTATTCATTAAAATAATTTAGCAGTCTTCTGAGCCTTTCAGAATTATTTTGTGATTCCGTGTTTTCGGTGAAAAGTTCTGAAGAGTCGTTTTGATTTGAATCATCGAGAATTCCTTCGTCATAATCTACATCACTTTGTGAATCCAGTCGACAAATGTTGTGAAAAATGCAGCACATTATTGTTATCTTCGCTGCTTCTGATGGCTGTACCCGTAAATGATTTAAGCAAGGAAACTTTTCTTTAATGATGCCTGTAAAAATAGCTTCTTTTATAAAAATCTTAATTGGCATATGTCTATAATTCGTACCAAAACAATTTTCAATAATCCTCCTTGTTTTTTTATGCGCTCTATTAAAAAGTTGTTCTTGTGGAGACGTAGGATTGCTGCGTAGTGGAGGAATTAGCCAATCGAATAAAGGATAGGCACTGTCTCCTAAAAGCACGGCATCAGGGAATGGACGGAATCCATTTTCAAATCTGTGGAATAACCCAGAATTTCGCAAAACTCTGGCATCGTGCACACTCCCTGGCCAATTACAGTTTACTGCATAAATTTCAAAATTAGGTCCACAAACCATCATTGCATTAATTGAATGGTTTCCGTACCGGTTAACAAATTGGTACTCATTAACCTTAGGGGCGTCTATGTTTATCATTGTTCCATCAATGCACCCTGCGACTTGTGGAAATCCACCAATGTTGAAAAATTGTGTGGCAATATTTTGCGTAAATTCCGGCCAACAAATAGTTTCATCCATCAATTTGTTTATCACGGCATTTGCTACTCGATGGATTACCCTACATACCGTTGATTTGTGGACCCCATGCATTTGACCAATTCCATGATATTGGCTACCATTACCTAACCAGTGCAGAGTCGTTAATAATTGCTGTAGCGGACTTAAGCAATTATTACGCTCACTGTTATATTGTGGGTCTGCTCCAATTTTTAATAAAATTTTTTCAATTTGGCTACGAGATAGCCGAAAATTTTCTCGCACGCCAATATCTAAACCGTAGTTGATTCGTTCTTTTATGACACGCCTTATTTGCGGATTTTCGTCCTCTAATAAATTTAATAGTTCGAATCTAAGCATTTTTTGTGTAAATATTTTATCGAAGCACGTGTTAAAGCACTGATTATTTCATTCAGACTGAATAAATGTAACTTATCACTGGTATGATAGGTAAAATTATTTTTAGCAAAATAATGCTAAAGTTAGCAAAATTAAAGATGATAACTGATAAAAAAAATATTTTGGTGCAACGAAATGCTAATAAATTTTGATAATTTGCATAACTTATAACTTATCCGCTAAGATCTTTTCGCTAAGCATTTCAAATTTTGGTGCAACTCTTGTCTATGATTTTGAGTGATATTTTACTTATCAATACTCATTTGAGTAACTTTTCCTTATCATGTTGGTGAAACACAAAACTTTGCGCAAGTTCGATAATTTGCTAAAATGCTAATGATAATTCGTTGGTGCAATAGGGCCAAGATCTAACAACTAGTAGGAAAAAAATTTAAAATTTTCTGCCGGAAATTGGAAGGTTAGTATTTTTTTAAAACATCTAAATTTTTTAATTCTTCAAAGACAAAAAATATTAACTAATATATAAAAATCTCTTGTCACAAGATAAAAAAAAAATCAAAACAAAATCACGGGGATTGATAAGAGTCTTATTGATAATTTTAGCATAACATTAAGAGTTTTATTCTGCGGAATCCCGGATAATGTTAGAACGTTTAAGGAGCTGCTAAATATTACTAAAAACTCATATTTGATTCAATATGGCTGTATTACATGCCAAATACAGTTCATAAGGCTTTAGTAGTTATATGGGTGATGTTTTGGAATACTTAAACTTGCCAATAGGTAATAAGATTAAAAAAAAAAAAAACGTTTTAAAAATTTTATTATTTATTATTATTTTACCCTAGGGTGTTTGTCCGAAGAAGGCTTAGAAACCAATTATACAAATATAGGGCATATGCGATTTTTCCATGCAAGAATAACTACGAGAGAAAACACAAACAGAGATTTAACGGGTTTTTTGTTTTAATTGTTGGATCCGGAACTATCATCACTTAGGTCTAAAAAACACCCAAAAAAATGGTGAATTCAAAGAATTTCCTTTTAAAATAAATTATCATATTAATTGAGCATATTTAGAAAAAATTTTATTTGTGAACCTTTTTAAAGAAAATTTTAAATTTTTAATTTTTTTGCAAAATTCATACACAAAATTTTGCATAGAGTTAAATAGTATAATTTTGCAAGGTACTATTAGTTTTTAGTGGATTCTGATCACAAATGTGGCAAAAATCTATTTTTTTAGAAAAGGATATATGGGAGGTAGTCATGTCCTTGCACCGAACGATCAAAATTTTCCGCACAACTTGAAGGCATAATTTCACGCACAGTTACCAATTTTCGCTGTATTCTGTTTATTATAGTAGCTGAAATGAAGGATGTAAGGGAGGTAGTCATGTCCGATATTTCCGAAACTTCGATTTTTTTTTAATTTACATATTTTGAAGCAGCACACCAAATTTCATTATTCTGCGATAACTCCCCTTATTTTTGCCGATTCATACATATTAAAGAGGCAAACAATTCGCGGGACTTTGTGCTGGGTTTTTCTGATTAAAAAAAATTACCAATATTCCACCTGCGTTAAATATATAAACATCATCTACCTACCTATTCCATACTTATCCTTCAACATTTTATTGTTGCATTTACTTTGATTTGAAAACAAACCCAGTATCACGAAATGGAATCCTCTAATTTCATGAACTTTATACAGAATTTGCAACAGAGAAACATAGAACTACCATTCTACGTACATAAAAGTCCAAAAGCTTTGAATCGCCAATTTTCTATAGGAATTTCTACTTGAGATTTCTTCTTTTTTCGTAAAAATATGTTTTATATTAACAAAAGACTTAGTTGAAGTAAATTACGGTACGCTTTGTGATAATTTATTTTAAACTGATTGGCTGTGAAAACAATTATGTCTTATTTTATAATTTTCATTACAATGCCGGGGAAAATACATGCTGACATGGGTCGTCGAAGTCAATAAAATGAACAAACCACACTGATGACCAGCGAGTGATCGAACATGATATTTAATAGCGGTATTGGTATATCCGAATAACGTTCGAGAGTAACTGAAAACGAACGGCAGGTAGATAGCTATAGAATGTAAAGAAAATAATATAAGTTCTTTGGGTTTTATATTTCCACTGTATTAGGCTGAGCAACAGCAAGGGGCCGAATAACTCTAGTATGTTATAAATAACATACTACTAAAATTATTTTCATTTGCTTTTCGAATCTGAATTGGAGTATTTCAGCCTAAGCTACCTTGAAGGCCTCTTATAGAAAAACCATCATAAAAGATGTCAATGCTTCATACTCATTAAGTTAAGTTATTCTATTAATGTAGCCATAGCTGTATCAACAGCAGGTATTGTATGTACATTAACACATTAAAATTTTCCGCAAGTTTCCCTTTGTTTTTGGCACACCTTTCTTTTTTTTGATCATTTTCCCATGTCTACCTAAAGCAATTATTTCTTCGCCAAAGCCAGTTCGAAAATTTAAAACCTATTCTTTCATTAGTATTTGAATAAAAATGACGCAATAAACAAATAAAATCGATTCAAGTAATTAAAACTTTGCCATAAATCACGCATATTTTTTTTAATTGCCTAATCCTTTTTAATACTCCAAACATTTATCCCATATAAAATTGAAAACATAGCTTTATTTTCACTTTGCAATCAAGCAGTGGCAAAAAATACACGATGACACTCTAAGCGCAAAGTAAATGCTCACAGAAGCCGATTTAATAAAAAAAAAGCAGCAAAGTATTTTTGTGGAAAAATGACAGCGGTTTGAAACAAATGCACTCAAAAAGAGTACTTAAAAAGTATTTAGTGAGACTTACGCTTTAGCTTAATTAAACACGCATCAAACTTTAGCAAAAGCAAAAGGGGAAATAGGAAACAAAAACAAGTAAGAGCAGCGCTGTCTTCGGCTATGCCGAAGGCTTCATACCTTTCATGAACATCTGCAAATTTTACTTTGACA
>NW_023458565.1:20293707-20308970 GCF_013731165.1 Rhagoletis pomonella
TTCATTCAATATTATTGTTAGCGCTTTTATTATTTCAATTCCACTGTTTCCTACACTTTTTCCATTTATTTAGGCTTTTCTTTTTTTTTTGCTGTTTTACTCTCATTTTCTTTTTTATCTCTCAATTTCCTTTGGAGGTAAGTATTTGATTTGGTATTTGAAAAATGCCTGTAGGCAAAATACTACATCAAAAAGCGTTAGCGCATCCGTCACTTTAAAGCAAACTGGATGTCGGAAAAATTTTAGATGTTCAATTGTTTGCGGCTGTTTTCAGAAACTAAATATGTCTTTTTCACTTGAACCAAGCGTTATAACCGAAAATCCTCGGGGTTACCTTCCACAGTCTGCTCTCCTTATCGGCGCAAACAACCGCAATTGTCTATAATTTACAGAGCGGCAACAAGGTCCTCAAGTCACAGCCGGCAGCGCCTGGGTTAAAGACAAAGAAACGTTGCTGGCAACATACAAGGCAATTGGCCGGCCGGTTCTAAACTACGCAGTGCCCGTGTGGTCCTCGGGGGATCAGCAAGACGCAGTGGACGAAGCTACAGACAACAGAAAACACGGCACTCCGGACAGCGGCTGGATGTCTACTGATATCGCCAGAATGTCACCTGTATGAGGAGGCGCAAATGCTGCCCGTCAGAAAGCACAACAAAATGCTCTGCAAGCATTTCTTAGTTGGGAGCCACTGAATTGGGTACCCGAAAAGACACAGGCAAGTCAGAAGGCATCTATACGAACTGACGGACAGCATATCGACGGGTCTTGAACAACATTCACAGGGGTCTCAAATTACATAGACTCCCGACCTGTGAATGCCGGTTTGGGCACACAACCAGCTGACGTGGACGAGACAGAGCTTCGTCTGCCTCGGGAGGCTCCGATCACAGTAGCCCAACTTCGGCCTGGCTACTACACGGGGTTAAACTCGTACCTCAGTAGTCCGAGTCGATGTTTTGCCCTCAGAGTGTACGTACGTCTAAAACACTGGAAGCTTGCCTTCCGTCCATTACATAGCCTCATGGATCTTTTTATGCTTTAACCAGTACTGCATATGTTTTGAACCTCGAGAAGACGATCAGCCTCAGTCCATTATTGGACGTTTCATCATGAGGGCTGATTTATTCGAAAATATTCCTTCCTTACCAACCCTCGTATTATAATCGCCGAACGCTAGCCTCTCTCCCACTACAAATCAACCCCGAAATTGCGCTACTTTACATGGCAGCTGTAGTAGACGTCGCGAGGCTCCAGACATTTTTTGCCTTATTCTGTCCAATGCCTCTCTTGGATGGCGGTGATGTCAGCTTTTGTCCTTACGAGGACATCAAACAGCCGGACAGAGGCACCTTCGCCATTAAGGGGCTGGGCATTCCAGATGCCTGCGTTCAAATCATAGTCCCTTAAACGCTTGCCTTCCCGTCTCATCCGAGTCTTTGTTATAATTTTGCATTGGAACCTATTTTTACCTGGCGCGTCCGAAACCCAGCGCACCACGCATTGATAGGAGGACGGTTTGGGTTTCTTAACCAAGTAGACGTTTATATAGCGAACCGCTTGCTCCAAGACAGATGACCGCTTGCAGACGCTAAAAAAGACACATAAAAAAAACTTCTGCGAAGACATACCTAGTCGACGGCTAAGAAAGACGCGTAAACATAGATTTATACCTAGCCAAGGACTGTCACTTCAGAATTATTTCCAAAAACTCTTTCGGTAATGTACATACTAATACACCCGCTAAGATAGTAAACATAGTTGACCGCGAAAATAAGTTTACGCGTCTTTCTTCGCCGTCGACTAGGTATAGACGGGTATCTTCGTTGAAGTTTTTTTATGTCTTTTTTCGCGGTAAACTTTTAAACTCGCGCCTTTATTCGTGTCTAGTGACGATATGTGTAAGTTATTCTGGTATATCCAATTCAAACAGTCACGCAAATTATTTTTCGTCTTGCGGAAAGTGGACTTTAAAATTGTATCGTGTATGTTGATCCTCCTTTCTCGAATATATTTTAAGATTTTGTGGTTGGTGAATATCTGGTATACATAGTATATTAAACAGGAAAGTGAGGGTGCACTAACCCGGTACTCGCAGCATCACGCGACAGAAAGATAAGAAGCTTTAATGTAGCAAAAGCACCCTTCCCAATAAGTCCAGAAATAATGTTGGGCAAAGGCAGCCGCCAGCTGAAGAGCCCATTCAATTAAAAAAGAGCTGTTTGTAATCACAATAAAAAGAATTTTTAAATATTTACCAAAGCCACCAATTCCTCAAAGTATCAGCATCGATGACACCCTTCTCTACAGGGCTACTAGTTAAATGCAAACATTGCTTTATTTCTCATTTTCAATGCTGCAGAAAATGCCAAAGCGTATTAGAGTAAATTGAATTTATGTGGCAATAGGATTTCTTCAACAAAGTGAGGATGCAAGTAAATGCGACACTGGGTATGAATAAAAAATGCAGGTGCTACACATTTATGTAGGTGAAAATAAAAATTGTATTGAAACGAGAATAGGTAAAATTCTATCAACGTAATGAAAAAATGCCAATGTGTTTAAGCAATTTCAGCAGCAAACACGTTCACATATTGTCAAGCCGACATGCAAGTAAGTAGTATATTGCAACACGTGTGGCAAGCAGTGGCAGTATCTATATGTAGGCACTTGTGCACTTGCTTATTTGAATATATGAAAGGGTAGCATGTGTATATGCGGTTTTGTCTCCTTTCTGTTATTAACTTAAGCATGCACAATTGTGCCTGCATACATATGTACATTTGACAACTTGTCATTTAGCTCATCTCCAACGTATTCTCACTTCAATATCGGAATGCTTGCACTACATTTTCCCTAAAGTCTAATCTTACAGCCATTTTCAGAATGTCATCAGTGTGCAAATTATTGTTGGCCAGAGCACATATTTCCAATTAACTCTTTAATACCCACAACAATATCAACGAAATGAAAGACATGTGCGACTAAATTTTTAGTAGCCTTTTAATTCCAGTTCGATCTCCTTTCGAAAGCATCCTCATATGAAAGTAGGCATATGGGCTTAACGTGGTAGCTGAGCAGAAGGTGACTGGTACTGGTGTGTTGCTACATACCAGCCACGATATGACAGGTGGGCAGTCAAGACCCACTTCCTTTTCGCTTTCATCTTTTTAGAAATATTCAAGCATGCCACTCGCTAACTGCAGGCTACACGAAAATTATATAACATTCAACTGCTTGGGACGACAAACAGAACTCCTCATGTCATTTACTCAAACGCAAACTCTCTGTTCTGGATAGATAAATGCTATTTTCCCCTAACTAGTTGAGTCCGCGCAAGAGAAAAAGTGGCTGGCAGTGACTCTACATAAAAATCTCAATTCAAACAAGGCCGCAAATATAAATATTGCCTATTAAAGGATTCATGGCGAAGCATGAGGAATATCTGTGAAATTGATTTACTGGTCATTCAATAAAATGACTGAAGACTTCAATAAAAAAATAAAAAAAAAAATCAACAGAAGCCCTTGAAATCACCAAAGACGTTCGATCATCAGCCATTATTGTTGAGAACCAGGCATGAAGAACGAAAACTTAAAGTATCAATTAGAGAGTTTGAAATAATTCCTTCTAGTTAATGATTCCGTCGGCAAACTCTCAAACAAATACTGTTTGCCTTTTGATCTATTGAGTTTAAAAAGATTTTATTCCTGAAAAAGACAATTAATAGACTGATAATCAACAGTATCAGCGAAGATTAATCTATACATAAATACCGAGTTGAAGATGGGTGCGCTCTGAAGGCTTTTGTGAACCTAGGTTTCAAAAAGTGTATGTGTTTTCGCTGGTAGAAGGACTAGTGGGACCATAGAATACAAATATTTTAGGTTGTATTAGAGGTCCTAAGCTAAAGTAAAATGGTACCAAGGCTTATAGACAACTGCAAATACATGCTTCAAAAAAAAATATGTACTAACGCATACCGGGGCTACCTTGTGGTAAGTTCTAACGAAATAGCTGTCGCTTTCGCAAAAATTATGACCATCGCAGCTTGTGTGGTTGGGATAGGTTAAGTAGATCTGGCCAGCGTTGAGCCATACATAGACAGATAAGTCCTTAGCATTACGAGCTGGAGTTCGATTTTAGGCGTTAAAAAAGACATCAAAAAGGAAGTCAACGCGTTTTGGGAATTTCAGTCTTAATTTTAGCTATACTTTTGAGATGTCTTCTAACTTCCGAAGCATCTTAGTCGTGTTTTTTACAGCGTCGGACATACATAAAAGGTGCTGTCGAGTTTTTTTGATGTCCCGCCTATGCCACTTTCTGTACCTGTCTATGTTAGCGTTACCCATTTTTTGTGCATGAGCAGCCACCAGAATATTCTGCATAAGCAATCGGATAACAATAAAGCGAGTATAAACAGTTTTGCAGGAGGTTAACTTATTCCAGCTAGCCCTGAACTGCCCGTGATTACACTGCCGTTAATTTCGTTGTACAAGTGTTAGAGTGGCCTACGTATGTGTGTTGTTTGTCCATTTGAGAGTCAGACAAGTGATGAGCATTGCAGTCTATTTCTTCGTGCTCGAATATCCAATAGATATATGTAGTCTTCTGTTTGCGACCAGCCTATCAATGGATCCCTGGCTGCGAAAGACGTTTTTAGATGAAATACTAAAAGAGGTAACTACCTTAATTGTCACCTGATTTTCTTCGTGTATGTTTACCTTTAAGTTGATTGTTGTTTCGGTGTAGGCTAGCTTTGCTGCTATCCTCTTAGGGAAAACTTCCGCTTTAAATATGCTGCACGAGTAAGTTAACTTTATTGCCCGCCTGGCGTCCAATTTCTGGCAGTATATGCCAGCACCCTGTTGCGTTATCATTTTAGATCCAGCCGTGAAAAATATTTATATATCTACAGCTAGGTTTCATTCTCTTGCACCATCCGTCCTCCTTAACCGATGTGTGAAACCTTTGTTTCCAATTTTGACAAGGCGTCTTAATCTTAAAACCAATCAAAATTTAAATCTTGACCTGTTTCTTCTCTCAACCTCAATATAATTTATCAGGGCCTGAATCGTTTTATTTGTGATCGAATTGTTACTCGGAATAAGTCTCTCTAGCCATTCCAACCTCGCCTAACTTACGTCCGATATCGAATGCTGTGATTCGGGCCGATCTTTTGAGGTAGTGAAGCTGTTATTTTTTTGTCTGTCAACACTTATTTGAAGGTATGTTATTTTGGATACAGTAAAGATCTGAAGCCAAAAAAGCACTTCAATTTTTCGCCACATTAAAGATGCATTAACAAATGGGGATATAGTACCACAATATCACAATCAGCCATAAGTATCTCACTCATATATGGTAATGCCTTTTCAATCTTCGGGGCACAATGATTGCACAACTACCCTTTACATTTTGAACACTATTGCTTCTCTTTTGTGCTGCGGTGCTATACATTTTATTTCTTATTACTTACGTTCTTTGCATTATCTGTTAATTTGCGACTGGGCCGCCCAGTCTGACAACCTTTTTATTAATTTTCGTTTGCTTCCCGCAGGCAATGCAGGCATTTTTTCGGCAATTCTTACTACTAGAACAAAGCTTCTTCTTTAATGTATTCCTTGTTTCCTTTTTTATCCGCCATATAAATAATACCTACAAATGCATATCTGCTTTCGTATATAAGGGTGGTTATGCGTTGTTTCTTTTTCCATTTCTACATTCATTGCCTTAACCTTGATTTTTTACGCACTTTCAACATTTTTCCATTTTCTTAAGATAATTATTGTGTTCCTTCCTTTATTAACGTTTCTTTGTTTCACATCATACATTTGTGCAGATATATGTATGTATACCCATATTTACATATAAAAAACATAGTTGACTTTAAGAGCTTCCGTTATTTTCCCTCGCTGCAGAATGGACGTCATGCCTGTTCATCGCTGTGTCCGAAGGAGCAACTGCCGGCGCCGGAGGATACGCTTTCATGCAGATCGCCACGTCTGGTGGAGGTGCCGGGCCATTGCTGTAAAATGTGGCTGTGTGAGAATCCCACAGCTGATGGTAAGTGTTCGAGGAATGAACGCATTTTACGGTAGAATAAGTAAAATACACAGTGAAAAAAATTGGGTGATAAAACTACAAGAATGGGATTTTTGGAAATAAATTGGGATTTTAGTAAACATTTAGGCGCTGTTCTGAACCTTAAACTTATTGAGTAATCATATGCGGCAAAAAATTTAAAATTTTCGCTCAGTGTACCATTCACATATAGCACACATTGAAAGAATTTTACACAAATAAGCAAGGAAGCACGTGGCCTTGTGTTTCCTCACCAGCTCTTCAGCAACACAAATATGCGAAAACAAAAACAAAAAACTATACTTAAGTCTGCCTCCTGTAGCGCAATATTCCTTTACATACATATGTGTGTGTGTGTGTGTATTTATGTATGTACCATAGTAATGTATTGGATAAGTAAACGCAAACACAGTGGCCATTGTGGGCGTTACAAAAACAATAACTACCATACCATAGCATCGCGTTGTCTACCACTTCGTTGAGACAGCATCCGCCTGAGGCCAACACGGCTGGGCAACACAGTCATCCATGTAGATAGCTGGGCGGCATGTTGACCGCCAATAGCAGCTATGGCAAAACTTAATGATTTTTAAGGCGAATTAACAAGAAATATTTATGAGCACAAGGCACAGGCGAGCAATTTTCGGCAGCAAGACAAAGCGAGCGCGTACGAGTGTAATGCTGAAGGCAATGATAAAGGAGGCGTAATTACTCATGCAAGGATAAGGAAATGAAACATTGCATTGTGATAAAAATAAAAGAAAATTCTTTAAGAGATTAATGAAGGACGACTGGAAGGAAGTTGTATGGCCAGGATTTATATATTTTTTTTGGTGTTTCTTTTTTTTAGCGCTTGAGAACCTTTCATTCTCTCGTTGACCAACAAGTACAAAAATTTATGGATTTGATAAGAATTTATTTTGGCATAAGATATATGCGAACCTGGATATTGAGATTTATAAGAGGAATATAATAAATAAGAGTGAAGTTAGATAAGAAAAATGTCCACTTTGGCAATAATGGAAAAAAAACGTAAAAGCCCTTTAAAAAATGGTTTGACTGCTCAGAATTTATGAGTCTAAAATTAGTGTTTCTTTCGTCATAAATATGATTCTGAGACCAGTCAAGCAGACGGACCCATTTCGGACTCTTTTGGTGGCAGAAATTCTGGCGTGAACAAAATCCGGCTAGCCAAATATAGAGCGTTCCGAAATAAGGATCCGAAAGGAGTCGTAGATTATATTAAAAAAAGAAAACATGAGTTTATTGTGTTTGATTTGTATGGTTTTTGTCAAAGAATAAACCTTTTTTTATACAAAAATAACCCAACTTCAATCCTCATATAAAAATTTTAGTTTATCGTTAATTTCTTCATGATCCAATGATTGGATTTAAACCAAATTAGTATGGGACCACCTCTCGATAAAAAAAAGAATTGTAGAAATCGGTATAATAAAAATATTCCAACGAATCGATAACCTTTTTGTGAAATCGAGTAAAAATTAGTTTCTAAAAATATTTTTTCAGCAAATCACCTCAGATAATATAAAAGATTTTTAGCTTAAAAGCTCTGCATAAAAATTTTAATTTTTTTTTTTTGACTGGAATCAAAATAGTTAGATTTTTGGCGCTATATTGAAATCGGTCTAGTTCACCTAAATCTCAATATTTTTCCGAAATATTTTGGCGAAAGTCTGAGAATGTAACAAGTTTTATAATTCCGGTGAAAAAAACCCGCTACTTTTTTTGGTGAGGCACCCTAATATACATATTCTCTTCACTCTCTTAATTAACATTCTTACCCACTAACTGTCCCTTTCTCTCTTCCATGCTGCAGTATACGCCACCTGCCACAATGCCTCTACAAGTCCATGGACGCCTTGCTCACAACCCTGTGGCCTTGGCATTTCGACGCGCTTCACCAGCACGAATGCAGGCTGCCGGCAATTGAGCAACTTGCGACTATGTGAAAACCGCAAATGTGATCAAGACAATAACAACAATAATAGTAAAATAAACAAAAACTATGCAATACCACTGGAAGAGTCACAGCTGGCGCAGAAAGCCACAGCAATTCAACAAAAGCAGGCGCACGAACAGCGACACCGGCAACAACAGCACCAAAAACAACAATTAATTAGCCATAATGCGGCGGCAGCGGCGGCGAGCAATTTAGTTGTAAGTGAGCCTAAGGATATTAAGGATTCAACAAATTACAATGCATTGTTCGAGCACGAGGAGCACCGAATACGCGTAAGTTGGCGATGGATATTTCTTAAATCAAAATTTTGCTATGCCAAAAAAAAAAATTAGTTTCGAAATTTTATATGCTTTAATATTATTCAGCGTAATTTAGTTGCTGCTCACAAATTCATAGTTTAGTTAATGTTCACAACTCGATTTTATTTTCGATTTAATTTCCCCATTGTTGGTTTGGAAACTTTAACCCAACTACATTGTTTTTTGTTGCACTTATGCTTTGTTACGCAGAAATTTTTTTATTTAAAAAATTGCTAATCTAAGTAAGCAAAACAACCAAAAATAACAAGCAAAACCGCAAGCTAAGAGCCCCAGCAGACAATTGCATTTCTCAACTTAGGACAGAGAGCTAAAAAAAATATTTACGCATCCGTTCACTTCAGTTTTATTTTTCTACAACAGCTTAAAAATCACAAAATCTCTTTACTTTACTATCGCATACAAATTTATTTATTTTTCGCTGCTTCATATACATACATACATATTTATTTATGTACACACTGTAGGGTGGTCCTTAAAATATCAACATCTAAATTTTTAATAGCGCCCCATTTATTGTATTCTATGTACAAAATAAAGACATTCGCAAAAATTTCTAAATTTTTAAATATATTTTAGGGCCTGCTGCCAGGGTTTGAAAAAATTCAACAGGAAAATTCGGGCAACGGCCCGTCAACTCACCACAGTCTTTCGAAATACAAAATTTTTTCGTAAGAAAATTAATTTTCATTTAAAAACAGACTCAAGCTCAATAAAATTGTTAAAAATAAGTTTCTTAAAAATTAAATTAATTAATAAAAGCACAATCAAAACCAATAAATTAAAGATAATTAAATAAAAAGTAAAACGAAAATAAAGCAAAAATAAATAAAAGTATTTTTAATAAATATTAAACGAAATTAAAAATATATCTACATAGGAATTTTTCTTTCAAAAAAATAAAATCTAAAAATTAAAGCAAAATTAAATTATGAAAAAAATTAAATAAAAAAGAATTTGATGTGTACTAAAAATTAAATAAAATAAAAAAATTTATTTTTTTAAACAAAATCTAAAAAAATAAAGGAAAATTAAATTAAAAAAGACAAAAAATTAAAAGAAGTAATATAAAATAAAATCCTAAAATTAACTAAAGTAAAAAAATATGGTTTTTCTTTTAAAATCTATACCCAGAAAGGAAAATAAAATTAAAAAAAAAATATTTAGATAATTAAAAAATAAAATAAAAAATTATCGAAATTAAGAAATATTTATTTTTCCCTTTGAAACGGTAAATAACGTTTGAAACGGTAAATAAATAAAATAATTTTCTAAAAATTTAATTTAATTTAAGAAATACAAATTTTTCTTAATTAATATTAATTTAACAATTAAAAGAAAATTTAATTTAAAAAAAACTGTTGAAGCGATGCAAGCGAGATAAAATTCAAGTGCTTTCTCTCAAAGTAGCTTTTCACCTGGAGTGGTGAATGAGAGAGCCGTTTTTAAGAAATTTGTTCTAAGTTCACACTGGTTTGCAAATAATTATGTTGAAAAAAAAATACCAAAAAACTCGTGTATATGGATTATTAAGTATGGACTTCCTGAGCTCAAAATGCACTTTTTCACGTCACTTGTTTTTATCGGACCAAAGTTGGTAAAAATTGAAATTTTGTCGAATTTTTGCGATAAAAAAAAATCAATTTTTCGAACTCTGGTAGCGAGCTCTAAAATGTATTCAAAAATTTCGAAATTTTCGAAGATGTCTTCATTTTGTACGTAGAACAAAATATAAACAAAATTTACGCACAAAGTTTAGGGGTTGATATTTCTAAGGGCCACCCTAATATACTGGTAGGTGTGTTGTTGTAACTTTCGGCTAAAAGTTTTACGTTTCCTCCTGCAGAATTTTAAGTTGATCATTCTACGTAAAACAAAGCGGTTTAAGCTGTCAAATCTTGTCTGTTGTCGTCTTGTCTGCATAGAGAAATCTTCGATGTTTGTTTGCAGCTTGAATACATTAAATTGTTAAGGATGAGTCGTCGGCATTCTTTAAGAAGGCAATTCAATCTTTACACAACTAACAAAAATAAATACAAAACGGAAGCTTTAAATTAGCAATACAGAAATGTCTGCATATTTTCTTTTAAATTAAATAAAACGAATCTAAGTGGCTTAAGCATTGAAGTATAATTTTGTGATTTTTTTCGATGTTATTTTTTTGTTAAAGAAATATGTATATGTATAAATACAGTATACCTATATTTTCGATTTCAATTCGAAAAAATTTTTAATCAATAAATCGTATATTCTTTGCAGAAAGGACACGAATGCCGCAATTTGCAGCGCCTTGGGCCTGCACGCATACGACTGGGCGCCTGCATTTCACGAAAGCTATATCGACCGAAATTATGTGGACTTTGTCATCAGCATTCGGGAAAATGTTGTGTACCCTCGGTCTCTACAACCATACAGGTGAGTGAAAAATAATTGATATATAAATATACACATTAGGGTATTCCAGAAAATAAGATCAGCAATATTTTCGAATTTCGATAGGCGTAGTATTGTAGTCGTACTGACATTAACTTATCGTGTGACATTATGTACTCCTCTCAATTCCAAAAAGGCCGATAGGTTGAGTAAAGATCTTGATCCTGTACAAGTCATGTTAAGGCACACTGTGGCGAAGCCTATTTTATTGACAGCTTCATAGATTTGCAATGTTTGTACGTGATGGCACCTGATTAGGGTTGTACTGCTTCACTTGTAGCACTACTGTTGTTAATACGAGTTAGGCCCACTACAATTGATTTCGGCTTTGAAGTCTCCCCATATTTTGTCATCACAGCAAATGATCGATTCCAGAGTCCGTCCATTTTTTTCCTCTTCTGTCTCGTTACTGGGACTCCATCCACCGCTCTATGGCGCTCATGAACCCATCCAAACTTTTCGAAGTCGAAATCCAAATGTCCTTCATTGAAACTCCTTCACGAAGTCGCCCTGATACTCCCTATGCAATCAATGAGATTGCACGCTACAATCGTGGGGTCAGAATTAGTGAGAGGCTTAAGACCGGTTTGCTCTTGCGAAGTCCTTAGCCCCTCGAGTTGTCATCAAGCTTTTGTATTTAGAAAATTTTAATTCTCTTCTGATTTTCCTCTTTCTTGCAGGTGGAGTTGTTATGCCCTTTGAATGCCAATGATCCCATCAGCTTTGCCGAACAGCAGCAAAAGCCGGACGGACAGTCGCCACTACAGCTATGGGATACTGTGTCGCTGGAGCCAATCGATCAGGAATTCCTGCAATCACATCAAATACAAATTGAAAACAAATTCATTGCCGTTGAATGGATATTGAAATGCGAATGTAATAAAAAGGTGAGTAATATTTATTACTGTTTTTTTTTTTTTACTTATTTGATTTAATCACACGTTTAAAAGTACGTAGAATTGGGAGTTGCAGCTTTGTGAATCCAAGAGGTTCAATTAAATGCCTGCGGTCCATTTTAACCAGAAATATCTTTGTAGTTGCATACATATGCCCTAGCTACCTTCCAGCATTCTCTGGATTGTAAGAAGGCTCGTCTGCCTAAGATCTAAAGTTTACAAAGGTTCTGACAATTGACTCCGGAAGAATATTATTAGAAACCCCTCAATGCCAATAGTTGCACCCACAATGAAGTCCTTTTGTAGAAAACCATCCGTCTGCGATTTCACGATTAGCATCCCGCTGTCCAGAGGGGCATCACTTTGGAGTGCGCCTCTGCTACACTGGGAAAATGGTTTAGTTGGGTCAACCACATATATATCTCTTAATACATGACTTTCTTACAGTTACTACACCTTATTTTGAGGGAAATGGAACCACTAAATTCTTTTTTCAATAAAAAGGTAAATGGCAATACTGTTAGAAGAAGCAGATCGTCTCTTTAAAGAGACTTTTTGCATAAGTATGAATTGCACCAAGATTCGACTTGTCTATTTATGTTTTTATTCAATTATTTTTAATTTTATTGATCTTGAGGCCGTTTTTAATTCAAAAAAATAATATTAATTTGTTATTAAATAGGCTTATAATTAGCAAAAAAAAAACAAATTTTTAAGAATTTGCAATCACAATACTGTTCATTCTATAACAAAACCCAAATAGACGCAAGTTTAAAACTTTGCGTAAAACTAAAAAAAGAGTTCAATATATTTCCTTCCAAATTTCTAACTTTTTCCTCAGAAGTGTTAGAATTTTTTGAGTAAACAGTTATATGCTCCGTTGGTTTTTAATTTTTTTTTGTCGCACTTGCTTCCATAAACAAATAAACACAATTTATTTTCATACATACAAGCAAATCTCACGAGTCGTTACACATACTCACAAGACTTTGCTTAAAAGTCAAATTATGTAAAAATAATTAAATATTGGTGTGGAATATTTTTATACAGTACTCGTGACAAATATATGTATTAGTTTCTTCATGCCAATAAAAATTGTAATTTGAAATTTTTGTTTCTCAAATCATCGTTAACTTATAATGAATGTAATTTTTTCATTTGGTGGCACCTTAGTTTCATTAATTCTTTCTAAATTGGTTCGCTTTGGCAAGAACATTTTCTCAGTATAATGTTAAAATCTTGAAGTAACTTGAACTTTTGAAATGAAAAAAAAAAGAAAAATAAATCGGTGAATATCAAAAATTACAAAATAGCTGCGAAAGGTTTTCTGCATGCTGCCATTTTTTTTTATTTGGTGGCACACTCTTGAAACACCACTGGTATGTTGTATATGATGCCAAACTTCATTGCCTCTAGCATCAACATTTTATTTGAAAACTTCTCAAAGTTATTTAAAAAACAACAGATTGTTTTTTTCGAGGAACAATGAAAAAATAGTAATGTCGGTATATTATCGCCTAAATAGACGTCTTGGGGCTAAACTTGTTCAAATACTTGATTTATTTTTTATTTTACATACTAGCGTTTTTTTCTGGTGAGAGAAGGGAGTAACACTGAAAAAGAACAGCTCGTAAGATTTGCTCATACACATGCGTAGAAGAAAACCGCAACACCTTCAGGAAAACAAATTCTAAAAATCAACGGTAATTTTTAGACACTAAAATTTAATGGGCTATAAAAGTATATTCCCAGAAACTTCTAACACTTCTGAGAAAAAGTTCGAAATTTTTATAAAATTTTATTAAAGTTTTTTGTTTTCTAAAAATTTTTAAACTACAATTTTTTAGAGAATGAACTTTATTTTCATAGAAAATTCTTAAAAATAAATAAATAAATATTTGTGGCAAACATTTACATTTTGAGAGTGTGATCCTAAAGATAAAACAGATATTGTACATGCGCATAAAATCTTAAATCACACGACTGGAATGTCTTTTATTGCACATTAAAATTCCAATCAAAACATAAAAATTGTACATCATTCGGCAAAATTATGAAACCAATGGTAAAGGTGCGCGATTAATATCGTCTACAGTGTAACATCCTTAACGAATGACCATAAGATCTCATCAAAAGAAATACTATTAACAATAAAAGGACACACATTTTCGCAGAGCCAATTGACCTTCAATAAAAATTGCTTACATAAAAAATTCATTGATGCATACATTGTGCCATAAATAAATACAGATATGTATATAAATACCTAAGTAGCCAGCACAGACCAGAAGTGACATACGCAGCAGTGCTTCCTGCGGATTACATCAGCGTACAATGCCATAAAATCACATTTTCTCACTCCTGCCTTTTTTACCTATTTCCTAAGGGCCCTATTGATAGGCCCATGTAGTATGTCAGAAAGCCTGCTTTGACAGAACAAAGGGCCATTGCGCATAAATATACTTGTTTCTAAATGAAAATTTCAATCCAAGCAAAAGCAGTAAAATTAAAATGAGATAAAGCAGGAAACAATAAAAATTCCATGTACAAAGAACAAAACACACATGGAAAAATAAGGACGACAATACAGGATAAAAAATCACTTGCAAAGCTTATTAAAAAACCAAGCAATAAAAATCACTCCAACACAAATGGATACATACTATTGGGCATAGATCCTATCGTTTAAGAACAATAGTACATTGAATGAGTTGTATGACAATATATTGAAAGGCTGAGTGTAGGAAAGCAGCATGAAACATACGGCAGGTTCGTATTGCTGGTGAAAACGGGGTCAAGTAAATGCGATTAGAATGACAAGTGAAAACAATTTCCGCTTGAATGCATGAATGAAAGGATATGAATGTGCTAGCATACAAGCAATATGGGCAGATAAAACCGCATACTTGTATTTGAAAATGGCTTGTAAATCAATGAATAAATATTGTAAGAGTCAAAGGTAAAAAGAAACAAGTAAGAAAGTCTAAGTTCGGGCGGAGCCGAACATTAAATACCCGGCGCAAGTATTAAATATATGTTTTCCACCTTTCCGAAAGCTACCACTACATGATAAGCCGGGGTGTATACATTTTAAGTAAATTAGCGTCCTTAAATTTCGAAATATTGAAATTTCAAGCATATCTGAAATTTACCGTTATATGAAAAGCGGCCTCAATTTTAGTCCGATTTCAACAATTTTCGCCGGTTTGCTTTTATGTGGCAAGCACAATAACCAGACCGAGCTTGGTACAAATTGCTAGAACGGTTAGCGAGATACATATATGTGATCATAAGTGGGCGGGGCCACGCCCATTTTCCAAAATTTTATCATAAACGTATTTCTTGGTAAAGAATTGTTGCAATCATCAATTTTGAATAAATTAGCTTCAATATTTACTGATTTATCGAAGATTTTGTATTTCTCGAAATTACCGTTATATGGGATGTGGGCGTGGTTATTGTCCGATTTTAGAAATTTTCGGCCAGTTGGTATGCTGTACCAGGACCAACAACTGTGCCAAGTTTGGAAGAAATTGGTGTAGCGGTTACCAA
>NW_023458565.1:20308980-20312575 GCF_013731165.1 Rhagoletis pomonella
AATTTTGAGTGAATTATCTTCAGTAGTTACTAAAATATCGCAGTTTTCGTATTTCTTAAAATTACCGTTATATGGGAGGTAGGCGTGGTTATTATCCGATTTCGCCCATTTTCAATACCATCCGTCCCACGCCCAAAAGAAGTTCACGTACCAAGTTTCGTTAAGATATCTCAATTTTTACTCGAGTTATCGTGTGCACAGACGGACGGACGGACGGACGGACGGACAGACAGTCACCGCTTAATCGATTTCTCTTTTCATTCTGATCATTTATGTATACATTTGTCTATATCTATCTCGATTCGTTTTGCCTGTTACAAACAACCGTTATGTGAACAAAGTTATAATACCCTTGTGCACAAGTGCGCTCGGGTATAAAAAGAAAAGTCATCCGAAAATTAAAATCCACTTGTAGCGACCCTGCCGGAAAAGCGTACTCTTACTGCAAAAGTGATGTTACACAGAGTATACTTCTTGCACTGTTTATGGACACATAGAGCACAAAACGCTAAGCTAAAACTGAGTTTATACCAAAACTAAACCCACATGCCTTCAACGGGCGCTAAAATGTAGATGTGATTCGTAATTAGCATATTGACAAAATATTCAATGGCGAAATGACGTTTGCGAATAATAGAAATTTTTACAATATCAATTTTTAATAGTTTTCGTTTAATTAGTGATAGTTTTTAGTAGCTGGAAATTACCGTTGATTTTTGGCAGTTTTTACACGCAGTCTCTTCCATAAACACAAATTTTTCGAATATACTTTATATCAAAATAAAAGAAAAAACACCATAAAAAACTCAAAAACCAATGCGATTTTTGACTAACTCCGAACTTCCATTTTTTTATAGTAGAATTTAATGGGCTACAAAACTGCATACTCAACGAAATTCCAAAAAATTGATTAAAAAGCTGAAAATTTGGAAAATTTTCAATGAAATTTGACAGATATAAAGGCTGTGACCTGAATTGACATACGGGATATTTTTTAAAACAGCTGCCACCTTTTTAAAAAGTTGAAATCAAATCTAACAAGTTCTAAAACTATTTGTCTATAAATAATTTGTTTGGTGGGTTGCCACCTTGTTTAAAAAGTTGAAATTGACTAATTAATAAGTTAGATATGTGGGTGTCGAATTATAAGGGTGGTTCGAAAACGATTTATTTCGAAAATATTCCTAAATAAAATGATTTATATATTATTAAAGTATTCACCTTCCCTTAAGTTTAAAATCAATTTAATTATCAAGTTCAACGAACTATTTCCATACTGCTATCAAACAAGAGAGGTTTAAGAATGATTTATTTCAAAAAGATTTTCTTAAACGGAACTGCCACCTAATTAGAAATTCAAAATAAATTTAATTCGCATTTAGAAAGTTTTTTTTACTATTTTTTACAGTCGTTGCCACCTATTTAGGAATTTTATTTACAAGTTAAAAGAAATTTTATATGTAAAAGTAAAAGCCTGTTTTTGAAGTTTTATTTTAGAATTTGTTTTCATAAAAACAAAAATATCTCGAAATCCGCTTCAAGCATTGACTGGACACGCAGAACGATTACGCATGACTTCGGCTTTGTGCAAATTTTTTTTCTAACCGAAATGTCGCTTGAGCAGGATCGAATCACGTAAAACGTTTTTAATATTCCACCTTAATATGCAACCGGGTGAAAAAAATTTCCCGGGTTGATAGGTTGGACGGCCGGATAAAATAAAAACGCAATTTTTAGATCGCGTTTCCGCAACTGTTTAAACCCTTTGTATACCGCAGAAAAAACTAGCATTACCTACCGTTTGGGTTCACTGGACCCCTATGTAAATAAAAATGTGGTTCCAAAGGTTATAAAAAGGACTTTTCAAACAGCAGTCGCTGATCTGTAGCCAATGACAAACCTGCGAGTGTATTTCTCGCAAATAACTGTTTCTGTTCGGAGACGCGCCCTATGTAGAAATTGCGTAAGAAACTTGTACAAATAAAGAGCAGAAGTGTGAGCTCCAATCGTAAATTTCTTTGTCGACGAATTGGAAAGCGCTCTTGTTTCTCACTGGGGAGCAGCGGTCTTTTACAACCGCATCACTGTTGCATATGTATTTTCTTTAGAAATAATTTTAAAAAATGTCTGCATATGTATGTACATATTTTCGAGTTAATTTCTGTTTAGCTGTTATCATTCAAATCTGGAAAATATTCCATTTGTACAAATATTTCACTTTGCTTTGCATTTTGAACTATTATATACATATGGACCTCTGCATTCCTTAAATCAATAAAAACGACACAAAAGTATCTCCAAGTATTTATGTTCGTACAAATGCATACCTAACTAATGAATTTATGTATCTCTTTGAAATGAGTTTTCATTGGCATCTGCCAGCTTAGAATGCACTGCGCTACAGAACCGTTAGTTATCTATAGAAATTCTCAAAACATTGCTAATTTGGGGAATTCATCAGATTTATGAGCTGCTTAATTTGAGTGCTAAACCCAACAAACGCATTTTAATCAGCTGGTTTTTAAACTAAATGAAGTTATGTATGTGTACGTAATTGATGCGTAGATCAAATTGGGATCACAGAATATTTGCATTGTTTTATGAGGAAGTGTTCACCTAATGCATGAAAAATAAAGATGAAGAATGTGGTAAGCCATTCGGAAATAGGACATTATATTCACTTGTATGAATGTAGTTTAATTTTTCGCGTAATAACGCTGAATGCAACCCAGATAGGTCGATCTTCCACCCACCCATTGATATAGTATATGATAAAGTGATTACATTATGAAATAAATATGTTTGTATCTAGTAGTTGTAGGGCGGCCGCCGTGGACAAGTGGTTAGAGTTGCGCACTACCACATTCTTGTCACTCATACGCCATGGCATCTGAATAACTTAAACTGGTAGACAAATAATCAAGTGCATTAATTTTTTGCACTGAATTTTGTAGTAGGTAGTTTGTTATAATGCGCAAAAATGTATTATTTAATGTGTAAGTCTAAAATATATCTTGGCCCAAAAGTCATAAATACCGACTTCTTTCATTTTTTTTCTAATATAGATAAGTGAAAAGGTGTATATCATACGATAGTCTACAATAATTTGTATAACTATTTAGTACTTTGTTTCCTTCGAATGAAGATTCGCCAAAGGCTTTACTTGATTCGTGCCTTCTAAATAGTCTAAGTTACTCGCATGCCATGGCGTATGAGTGACAACAATGTCTAATATCAACGTCAATATTAAGAGCCCCGCATATTGCGGATTCTATTGGCCCTCAACTTGGCTGCCAATTTTTCCTGGGCATACAGTGCCATATTTTGTGTGAAATCGTAACAAAAAGGGCCGAATCAGGCGCCAATTTTTATAAATTGAAATAAATTGCATAAAAATAAAGAATACAACTTAAAAATTTAAGTTAAATTTAACATTCTTAGAATTAATTGTTGCAGCATTATATATATATGTATGTATATGAGGTTCATTCTGGGATTCTCTGCTTGAATTAATAAAATTTGTCTTTATGTTGTATTTAAGATAACTTAGTAGGGGTATTCTCGAAGTCTTGCACGATGCACGGATTGCACGAAA
>NW_023458565.1:20337575-20365136 GCF_013731165.1 Rhagoletis pomonella
TGTTTGTATCTTCTTTTGTTTGTTAATTTAAAATAAAGATTGGCCCCGGAGGATGCTAAGGAGTTTAGCGAAACGTAGGGCAAAGCAGTAAAGAAAAAACGTTGTTTTTACTTGCACTAATCACCAACTAGGCCAAAGAAGCTCACCAAAATTAATAAAATTTAGTCAAATTTAACGTTTACTCAATAAGCATTCGTTGCTGCTGATAGTGAGCTGCGCAACAATAACCTCAGCTTATCTGCCGCCATTCAATTAGTTTGCGCTCGCCGCTTGACCTGCTAGCGACGATGGGTAATCTGCGTTCGCTGCGACATTTAGCGATATTTTGTATTTTGGCCAATGGCTGGGTTTTTGTCCTACTTTCGGAGTTGCCTACGCTACGTAGCTTCACGCCGCTTGCGGAACGCGTGCGCGCTTACGAAACTTTGCGCGCCAACATATTGGAGAAGGAGATAAGCGCACAACTCGGCGGCGGCGTGCTGCTCAATTCCAAAGAAAGCGCGCTCAATGAACTGATCATGCTGGAGAAGAGACGCGAATTGGAGCTGGGTTTGACAAATTTGAGCCAATTTCAAGCGGCACAACACTTTTTTCGCTCAAATGAGAAAATCAACAAAACGCCACTCTTTCAGCTGTTGCGCGGTATGCCGAAAGGCGGCGTTTTGCATGCGCATGATATGGCGCTGTGTAGCAGTGAATACCTGCTGCGCCTAACATATCGTGAGCACTTGTGGGTTTGTGTTTCGCGCAGTCAGACAAAAGAGTACGAGCGGCTGCGATTCTCTTTGTTGCGGCCGCAGAGCGAGCAGCCGTGCGAATGGTTGCTTTTGAGCGACTTACGAGGGAGTGAGCGTGGCGATGTTGTTGATAAGAAATTATTAGCGCAATTGACTATGTATCCGCAAGTGCAGTTCGACAATGAGGATGCGGTTTGGAAGCATTTTCGTAGCATATTTCGACTTGTTATCGGGCTGTTGACCTATGCGCCCGTATGGGAGGAGTACATCTACAGGGCGCTGGAGGAATTTTACGCAGATGGCGTGCAATATTTGGAAATACGTTCCGTATTACCAATAGTAAGTGCGCTCAAGTTAAACTGTGCGTTTGTGCCAATTGTAGTAATATACACTTTTTCGGCAGTTTTACGACCTAGTTGGTGGCAACTATACCATACTGAATACGACGCGCGCAATGCGCAATGCGGAATTACGTTTCCGCGCAACACATTCGGACTGGATTGGTTCGCGCCTGATCTATGCGCCTACGCGAAAAGTTAGCGACGCTCGCTTAGTCGAGTATCTCGGCAATGCGCTGTTGTTGAAGGTTGGTAAATTGTGTGATTTTAATCGAACACCGTCACGCTTTCGTTCAAGCAACTAACTTCTCTCTTACCCCCACTTGCAGTCCCACTTCCCCGACTACCTTGCCGGCTTCGACTTGGTTGGCTATGAGGCCGAGGGTCGCCCATTGCGTGATTATGCTCGCGAGCTTCTCGCTGTACAAGATGATATCAACTTCTATTTTCATGCTGGCGAAACCAATTGGTATGGCTCAAGCATCGATGAAAATCTACTCGACGCTGTGCTACTCGGCACTAAGCGCATTGGTCATGGCCTGGCGCTGCTTAAGCATCCCGAGGTGTTGCGTTTGGCGCGTTTGCGAAATATTGCCATCGAAGTGAGTCCGATATCAAATCAAGTGTTGCAATATGTTGGCGATTTGCGTACTCATCCCGCTGCGGTGCTGTTTGCGCAAAATTATCCAGTTGTGATCGCTTCGGATGATCCATCATTTTGGAAGGCTACGCCGCTAACACATGACTTCTATGTGGCATTTATGGTGATTGGCTCGCAGAAGGCAGATCTTGGCATGCTAAAGCAGTTGGCTTCGAACTCGATTACATATGGGGCATTTGAACAGGCTCAGCGGGAGAAAGCCTTTGAAAAATGGAATAAAAGATGGGAGAAATGGATTGACGATGTCCTGAGGTAGACGACAGGATGCGAATAAAAATGTTTGTGTATTTTCTAGTTTGAAAATTTACAATTTTCTCTGATGATTAAGAATAAAATTGTAGGGAGTTGTTTTGGTAAAACATTGCATTCTTTATTTGGTAGGGATGATAGAGATATTGAGGTGGAAGTTAAATTTTTTGCAACTTAAAAAGTCGAGAGTCTAGTCAACACAATGGAAACTGGCGAAAATTGCCCAAAGTGCTGAAAATAGTTATACAAGTAGTCGCTAAAGCATTCTCCGTCGCGTGAAAATGTTCTTTTGCTTACTTACAATACCATGAATTTTACTATTTTTGAGTCTGATAGTTGTTATTGTTCTTGAAATAAGTGTTCTCATGGTAACTAATCATATTCTAGAAGACTGCCCAATGAAATCAATATGAAATGAGGGGATCTTCGGGGTCACTTGGAGGCCCACAAGCCATTTACGAACGATATAATGCTACCAAAATTATCCTTTGACAATCCCTACAAGGTCCGAATTCCTAAAAGTGACTGCTGTGAAGCGATAATATATCCAATGTAACAGTGGAAGAGGGGAGTATTGAGGCAGGCGTAATTGGAGCAAGATACCAGAAAAGTCTGCCAATCCAATGGGCTCACACAAAACCATGTTCCAGGCCGAAGTCATCGCAATCGATGTCTGTGGTAGAAATGTCTTCATAGAAGAACAAATGGGGCCAGAATAAATATTATGTCCGACAGTTGGAAAACTCCTTTGAACCGCCGTTTGAAGGCAACCAAATGGCTGACTACCTCGCAAATCATGGAGTTCAAATGCGCTTACATGGTCTCGAACTTTTCTGTATCACATCTTAAGAGTAAACTGCAGCACTACTTAAGAGCTGAGAAGAATCTCAGATTACTGCCCTCTGGCGGAAGTAAAGGGGTCTGAGACAATCAAAAAAATTATAACTAACTCCAGGAGGAACTCTGAAAGCCGCCTTGAACTTAGCCGGGATGGTTTTAGAGCAGACTGCCTAAGAGGACACTGCAAGTTATGGTACCATTTTCATAAAATGGGATTTTCTGTAGAAACGGACTGCATATTTTGTGGGCAGCTGGATGAAACTTCAGAACATATTCTATGTTACTTCCCACGTTTAATGAATCGCAGACTGACAAGCCTAAAATTTGGAACATGGTATACTCCAATGTGGTGAATTTCTTAAATATTTAGCTATTTACAGAGCTAGCAGCTATTAAAGAATGAGTTAAATGGCTGCTCAACTGCATGAAATCGATAGAAGTGTTAAATACATGTGCATTAAGTTGTATCACTCTCTATACAAAAAGAAAACAAAAATTGGTACTGTTTCTAATACTTTAAATTTTTCGCCAAAATATTTCGGAAAAATATTCAGCCTTATCATGCGTTTCATTTTCCCCGGCCCGTTTCACTTTTCACCTTTGGATGACAAATTTTCGGGAGAATTTTTTCCAGGCGAAACTCAGGATAAGGCTGATTAAAAACTATGTGAGCTGAACCTCAGCATTTTCTAAACGGAATCCAAATAATGAGATTTTTGGAAGTATTTTCAAATCGGTCCAGCTCACATAAGTCTACATATTTCTTGGAAATATTTTGGCGGAAGTCTTATAAAATGAATTTAATAATTCCGGTGAGAAAATCGCAAGTATTTTCTTTTTGTGATACACCTTAATGTAAATTAGACCAAGTAAAAAAAATCCTGCAATGCGGCCAGAACCTGAGTCAAATTTTAGTACTCCTTGAATCCCCTTTCGCTACGATAATTATAAGAGCTGCCGCATCACTAAACCGCAACTGTCAATCGTAAATAATATTTAAGTTGTTTACAAAATTATCGGTTTAATCCTCCTACTAAGCACATGCCTTCTGCTTAGCACATGTTAAAGATTAACAATTTCGAACACTACTTTAATCATAAGGAAGCACTTTGTGAATAAAATCGAAACAAATAGAACTAAACTTTATCTTATCGCCTATTGAAATTCTTTGCTTTCCCCCGAATATTTATTATTGGCACTTGAAAACGAATACTTAGAATATGCGCTACCGCCGATTAGCGATCATAAAAGTAATCTAAATATTACGTAACAATGAAAACACTCACGAATTTCATTCACTTGCAGATCAACAACAGCAGCGAAACACTGTCCGTTCGTTTTTCTTTCGCCACGTTCTCAGTTTGCGTTTGATCGGCGTTCCAACTGGACACAGCTCAGTGATAAACGGCTCACGTGACCAACATACATACGCACCATTATTTCTGATCGACATTCGCTACCAAAATGTTTAACTTTACGCATTTTGCCTTCGTTGCGTGGTGCCTGCTGAGTGTTGTTTTGGCGCGCACCCATAAACGCAGCCAGTTGGCTGCTTCACATTTGGCCGCCTATTTGCCTGATAGTAGTTTACGCAGCAGTCGTCCGACACCGGACGCTTACGATGCCGAACGTAATCTATTCTTTCGCTATGAGGAATCCAAGGGGCTGGGCGCCGAAATTGAGTTGAACGAACAAGAATTGCTTGCCAATAAGATTATTATGGCAGCAAAGACCTACGAGTATGAGGAGGGTCTCATCACGCCGCACCTCTTCAAGCCATCAAAACATTTCTTCAGCGTTTTGGAAGACATCACTAAGACGCCGCTATTCGCTTACTTGCATGCAATGCCGAAGGGTGGCGTGTTGCATGCGCACGATACCGCCATGTGTAGCACTGATTTTGTAATACAACTAACCTACCGAGAGAATTTGTGGGCGTGTCAGCGTAGTGGTGCATTGGAAGCGGTCGATTTGCATTTTGCCAAGAAAAAGCCAACACATGTGGTGGAAGGTGAAAATTGTGCGTGGACACTTTTGGCGGAAATGCGTGATAGGCATGGCGCTGCAGCGGTGGATGAATATTTGCGTGAACGCTTTACATTATATCCGAAAGAGAAATTCCTTGATAACAATGAGGCTTGGGAGGAGTTTATGGAAATCTTTACATTGTTGGATGGTTTGGTTACCTATGCACCTGTGTGGGCGGACTACTATTACAATGCGTTGAAGGAGTACCGTGCCGATGGCGTACAGTATTTGGAGTTCCGTAGCACATTGCCAAGGGTAAGTTGAGCGATATTGTGGTATACGAATTTTTGGTGTGAGGTAAGGTTAGGTTAATTAGCTGTTACCATTTTATCACTAGGCACCTGATGTAGATCACACTTTAAGTAGACTTTTAGTAGATAATGTTTAGGTGTTATCGCTTTTAGCGAATATAAGGAAATCTGGGACCACAATCTACCACCTCCTTGATGGCGGCTATTTCCTCCTGAAGGACACAACAGATATCCGGAAGCCTGAGGACAATTTTGTTGAAGAGCTCCCGGCAAAACACATCTGCACCAACTCTGCCACTACGTTTTGATCTGTCCGTGAAGAAGTTCACAGCTACCTTCTTTGAGTAACCCCGTCCCCCAGTCCTCTTTTGAGGGAATGTACGTAGGTAGAGAGGAGCTGGGGTGTTGTTTTGAAATCACAGTTTGCAATTTAACCTGAAAAGCAAAAAGAAAACAAAACATGAATTAAAGAACTTCCTAACAGACCTGGGTTACATTTGATTTCCATTGTCAGCAGAACAAAATACCAATAACTTCTGCAGCACCGCAGTCGTTTAATCTTTGTTTAGCCAGTGGTAAATGAAATAGGGCATTCTTGAAAAGTTTTATGAGATAGAGCGTTTTCGAACTGGCTGCCGAGATAGGTCGATCTTCCACTCAGCCATCGATATGCTTTTTTTGCTATAAACTCGCCAACGACCTTCTTTACTGAAATCTTATAGTGGCTTCATATCCAGCAAGGCGTTAGAATTTTCTGTCAATAGCAAACATTCCGAGGCCCCTTTAAATTTTGCGCTTTATGTACAGATATTAAAAACTTTCCACTTTTTTCATTCCAGCTCTATGACTTGGAAGATAACGAGTACACCGAGCTGGACACTGTGCGCATTTATAAGGAAACCTTGGAAAAATTCATGCAAGATTACCCAGACTTCATCGGATCGAAACTGATCTATGCGCCGATACGTAATACAAGCCCAACACAAGTTGAGGAGTATATACGTATCTGCATTGAAATAAAGGTTCGAAATAATATCAATGCAGTTAACATTACTTTTACTACGCAACAAGTTAACCTTTCCATACACTTTCAGGTTAAATACCCCGATTTCATTGCTGGTTTCGACTTGGTTGGCCAGGAAGAGCTTGGACGCCCACTTAAAGATTTCATACCGCAATTATTAAGCATGCCTGCTGATATCGATTTTTACTTTCATGCCGGTGAGACGAATTGGTATGGTTCCGATGTTGATGAAAATCTAATCGATGCAGTGCTGCTCGGTACAAAGCGTATCGGTCATGGCTTCGCGCTCACCAAACATCCGCTCGTATTGCAGGCGTTGAAGGAGCGCAACATACCCGTCGAAATCAATCCCATTTCCAATCAGGTGTTACAACTCGTCAGCGACTATCGCAATCATCCCTGTTCACACTTTTTCGCTAACAATTACACAGTTGTGATCTCATCGGATGATCCATCGTTTTGGCGCGCCACACCGCTCTCACACGATTTCTATATTGCATTCTTGGGCATCGCTTCGGCGCATGCCGATATGCGTTTGCTAAAGAAGTTGGCGATCAATTCGTTGGTCTACAGCGCATTGAGTGAGGAGCAGAAGAAGGCGGCACTGCAGAAGTGGCAAGAAAAGTGGAATGTGTTCATTGAAAATACTACAAATGGTGGTGAAAATGGTGCTGCCTATCTGCGACTGCAGACGAATCGGATCGCCTGACTAGCACGGATGGTGGCGGCGTTCATATTGTTGCCTGGTGTATTCATGCGTTTGATGGGTAGGCGGTGAGAGTTGCTATGCTGTGGGTAGTGTAGCAGGAGTAGTAGGTGAAGCGCATGAGTAGCGGCAGCAATAATAGCGTCAGTCGGGCTTGAAAATTATAAGGACTTGTTTTCACTATGGAAAATTCTGAGTTATCGCTCTTCAAATAAGAAAGCATGAAATGAGCTAGTGAAAACCAGCCTTAGAGACAGGTTCACAATATCAGCTTGGAGTTAAGAATGCTTTTTATTGAATGTTCTACGGTTTACATATCTGTTTGGAGTGAAATTCTGGTCATAGTTGGGAATAAGTAAATTGACTAGTTACAAGCTGATATTGTAAACAGAAGAACATTCAGTAAAAATCACTCTTAACTTCAAGCTGAAATTGTAAACTCTACATAAGGTTTTTATATTCACAAGGGAAGAGTGTTTGGGCACAAACATGTCATGACAAATCTGAATTGAAGCGGAGGAATTCAATTGAATTTGCTTATTTATTTGAGGGCTTTTAAATCCCTTTTAGGCTTTAACAATAGGTATTAAGCTGACATTCCTATTTAACCCATTCACTACCATGGAAACAGTGATACATTCAAATAACACTCAGACATTGACAAGACACCAGCACACACAAAGAAATCCCAAGTACAGCAAAATGCGTAAAAAATTACTAACCTGGTCAACATCCCTTTATATTTTTTTATGTGCCGGTGCAATACTTTACATAATCAGCTAGTTTAGGCTAATTTTTTGAGTAATTAATTTATTATTACACCGGGCGACAGTAAATTTTACACACACACAATTTTATATATTCGCGAAACCATGGGCCAAATATAGTAAAACTGCGTTTTTAGTTTTCTCTCTCTGACATCAGGATTTTTTTGAAGGGCTTTGAAATTTAATAAATATAACTATTAAAAGTAATTATTAAAAAAATTCAGTACAATGTAGAAATACAGTATGCCTATCAGATTAAAGGGGAAATTCTGTAGAATTAAAGCCGTTAAAATTGTTTGGTCCTTTTCACATTTTATCATGGAAAATCCTGGAAATCCTCGAGTGTCGTCCTTCTAACATTATTCGAACACTATGTAAATACATAAACAATACTGGAAGGCTATTTGAACCATACGTTATCCGAAACTTTTTACCGATACTGGGAAGATAGTGAAGGGGTTAACTAAAAACATCAAAACACCGGGTATAGATATCAATATGTGTAGATAATATCCAAATTAAAATTTTTTTTGAAGATTTAAAATCACTAGCAATAAGAACCAATATTCATATTTCTTATATATAAAATATAAAATATTTTTAGTTCATTTTGCATTTTTGCAACTTTAGCTCGCAAGGAAAAGGGACCTTCGGTTCGAAAAAATAAAAATAAAACAAGTAAGGAAGTATAAGTAGTCTATAAAAGTCTTACTTATTGTTAAGAGATTGTTGTAAATATTAACCTGGAAATATCGGAGTTTTCGTATATCCAAAAATTACCGTTATACGAGAAACTGGTGCAATTTTAGTCCGATTTAAATAATTTTCACCGAATTCCTTTTTCGTAGTAAGGTTATTAAATGCACGAAGTTTGGCAGAAAGTGATAAATCGATTACGGAAATACACATTTGCGGTCATAAGTGAACGGCGCCACGCCCAAAATCCAAAAATTTATAAAAATCTAATTTTCTGCGCAGTGGTCATTGCAATAATCGATTTTGAGTCAATAAGCTTCAGTAGTTACTGATTGGTCGCAGTTTTCGTGTTTCTGTAAACTACCGTTATATGTTAGGTGGGCATAGTTATTACTCGATTTCAAAGATTTTCAACAAATCTCTTAGCTAGACCCTAAGCAAGGCTCGTGCGCGAGTTTGGTAAGGACTGCTGAAGCGGTTACAAAGTTATAGTATTTCATCATAAGAGGGAGGGATCACGCCCCTTTTTCAAACATCTCATAATAATATTATTTTTAAACCAAAATTCTACCTCACATAGTAATATTCAACAATTTGGATTCAATATTTACTAAAATATCATAGTTTTTGCATTTTTCGAAAATACCGTTATATGAGAAGGGGCGTGGTTACAGCCCGATTTCGCCCATTTTCAAAAGCAACATACCTTGGATAAAGGGCAACCTGTATAACAAATTTCGTTAAGATATCTCAATTTTTGCTCGAGTTATCGTGTACACGGACAGACGGAGGGACGGACGGACGGTCCGACAGTCAGACTTTTCATTCTGATCATTTATGTATACATTTGTCTATTTCTATCTCGATTTCTTTAGGCTGTTACAAACAACCGTTATGTGAACTCGGGTATACAAATTAAAGAAAACGACTTTGAAGTTAAAAAGTGAATTTTATTAAATTTTGTGTCAATCTTTGAAGTAAATTTATAAAAACTAATGCAGCTGAAAGGCTGCTGGTTGAAGCACTAAAAAGAGGAATTTTTTGTAGACCATATGTCCGCTCTAGCTTTCCCTGTTACATAGATATGTATGCTTTATCCAAAAATCATCTCTATCGGTAAAGAGTAAGGAACGAAATAAACGTCTAAACATATTAGCTTTATTCTGTTAACTTAATATTCCACTTTTAATAGTAGTCTGGCAAAAGTTTGTAAAGTAATTTTTATTTGGAATTTGGCGTGCTTCCTTCAAATGCACAATAAGCGATTAGCCAAATTCAATATCTGTGTTGAATAGGTTGATCGGGTGCTTATATATATATATATATATTGAATTTACTAAATAAATAAGTGTCGTAGTGTCTTAAACTGGTAAAAGTTTGCCAAGCAAAATAACGGTCAAATTGGTTTAAGTGACGCGCTAAGTCTGATAAAAGCTAATTATATATGTATTTACAATCAGTTCAAAAACCATTTGGCGTAGTTAGAAACTCGCTGAAATTACTTTAAATGTTATTTTAAGTTTAGAAAATTTTACGATTTTAAGACATTATATGCATAAATATTTAACTGTGTAATTACCATATATGTACATAGTATCCCCTTTTAAAACAAATAGATTTATATGAATTAATAAAACATATAGATATATTCTTACATATACGTAAATTCTCTTGTTGTATTATAGTTGAATAACAGCTTTTTTTATTAACAGAAAATAACTAAAAATAAAAACTTACATAATTCCAAAGGATTTTTAATTAACCAAAGTTGTGTTATTAATTTTGTTGGACGTATGAAAACTATACCAAGCGATTATTCAGTAGTAGTACAAGATCAAATGATTTGAGTATTTCATAAAAAATACGGCTCCTTTTTTTTGTTTGGGTGTAAAGCTGGCTTTGCACGGGTGGGGATTCTAGTTGATTTTGATTTTTGTCGTTAAACCAAATTGGCTAGCCGATTTCTCAGCCGATTTTCCAGTCGAAAAAAATCGACCCATGTAAAGCCAGCTTAAGGTTGTTGGCTCAGTGATTTGCGTAAATTAATGCCTCTCGGTAGAATGCAGCAAAACCAGATTCCGGTTTGTGTGAAAGCCTTAATAACTAAAAATAACTTTACAAAAACTCAAAATCTTCATTTGCGATTTTTTTCTTTAAATTAATTTTTAATAATAAAAGAATCTTATTTTATTGATTTGATTTTTATTATTTTTTTCCAGTTTCACGAAAAAAATTTCAGTGAAAAACAACTTATTTTATTTGAATTTAATACGAAAACTGACATGGAAAAAACATATATTTTTCTCTTTAATTGCTGATGAAACTGGCCTCTGAGTAATATGTATATCGACTTTAGTAAGTTTCGAAAGAAAATCAGTTCGGGACTTTCTATACATACTGAGGTAACGGTCTGCCAGTTACGCAGACTCCGGAGCATGCGAAATGGCATTAAATGTTGTAAAAAATATAACCTTTCACATTTTAGCAACCGAAAATTGAAAATTGTAGGAAATTTACAATAATGAGCTAATAAAGAAGAGGGGTAAATTCGGACCTTGCTTTTTCCGTGGCAGAGTCACAGAAGCGACATAGGTCGATTGAACGTATTCCCTTACTATACAAGTGACCTCTTAGACTAAAATGGCCGGTCAAAGAGCATGTACGGATTCTTAATTTCTCCTAAGGGACGCCCATGAGTAGTCGTTTTTCAGAAAAGGCAAAATAAAATAGCGAAAAAATCACTAGGTATTGCAAAAAAGGCAAAAAAAGGCAAAATAAAATAGCGAAAAAGGCAGGAAAAGGCAAAAAAAAAAGGTATTGCAAAAAAATCAAAATAAGGCACTAAAAAAAGACAGAAAATACGAAGAACAATCAAAATATAAATTTATTTTAGAAATGTTTATGTTACAAGTAAAAAGAGAAAAACTATGAACTACATAGTTTCATTATATGAAAAATTTTTACTTCGAGTCTTTGACTATTTTCTCATTTCGAGTTTCTAACTAATAAAACTTTAATCTGTATAGTTGTAGTAACATTGAACCACAAGATGCATTTTGAAGTTTTCTGGCAGCATTTTTATCCGATTTTCGCGAAGAAAAGCCTTGAATGTACTAAATGTGCGCTCGACGTAAGTTGATACAATTGGAGCCCAATTTAAATATGGAACGTTTGGAACGTTCATATTATCAGGAATAAGGGCGTTTTCCTCGCCCTTTACAATTTTACCCACACCCTTTATTGTCTTCAAGCCTACGGCTTTGAATTTTTTCAACACCAATTTGGCAAGAGGTCCCTGCGCTTCTATAAGCCGCATTGTAAATGCTATAATCACTTTTTTAAAGGTAGAAAAGGCAAAAAAAGGCAAATATCTTAAAAAAGGCAAAAAAAGGCAAATATATTAAAAAAGGCAAAAAAGGCAACATCAAATGTGTATATATGAAATCAGGGAAAGCTAAATCGTGGACATTCTTAATCGAATATGCTCTATCTCTTTAGCAGAAAAAAGGCAATTTCCATAAAATCCGTTCCCTGCTTATAACTTTTACGATGATCTGATTGGTGCACTAATTGGACTCGGTTTATTGACGTTTCCGAAGAGAAGAAGTCCTTAGAAGCATTCCTAATGTTGGCTTCTGGGGAGGACTGTGCTATTTTTCGACTTTGCTCCAGATTATGATAACGCTATGGCCTACAAAAGTCTTTGCGAAGTTTTGAAGTGGCAAGCCAATCTAAGTTAAGATTTGTATGTATGTATACTAGGGCGGTCCAAAATAAGTAAAGTCGGAATTTTAATATTCTCACCCCCTATATATATAGAACAATATATAGAAAAAAAAATTGTTCCGCTATTTTTTATTTTAAAATAAAAAAATATTTAGAGGTCGCTCAAAGCGCTCAAAGTTTTCCATGTATTTTATATGGGGAAAAATCCACTTTTCATAGAAATGGTATAGAATTCTTGAAAATCGATATATTTCGATCGGAAGACCCTGTTTCTAGTCAGGAGACTTCAAATAATAATACCCAATTGTTTATTTAAACATTTTTAAATACTAACGATTTTTTATTTATCCCCATTGCATTTTTTAGCATTTTCTGGGGGTTTCGGCGGACCTATAAAATATAGTTACTATGAAAAAATTTTGAAATAAATAACTGGTTATTATTATTATGGTTTCCAGAAGAGGAAGAGAGTTTTCCGACCGAAAAATATTGATTTTATGATTCTATATCATTTCTACGAAAAGTTGTTTTTGCATGCTTTGAGTGAGCTCTAAATATTTTTTGATTTAAAAAAAAAAGATATACTTTTTTCGATATAGAACAACTCTAGGGGGTGAGAGCATAAAAATTCCGACTTAACTTTTTCACGTGAATTTTGGACCACCCTTATGCACACCGTTCATTACAGACCCACTGAAACAACAAATAACCAACAAAACCAAAGTTTATTGTGCTTGACTGAAGCATATGAATGCGTATGTACATTACGGTGGTCTTAAAAAAATATCAACATTTAAATTTTATATGGTGCACCCTACGCACAAAATAAAAACACACAAAAATTTAAAAATTGTGAATCAATTTCTACTGGTTCATTACCAAGGTTTGAGACTATTTTAATGTTTTTTAAAAAATCCCGAAATTCGACAAAATTTTAAATTGAAACTCATGCATATAAATTGATAAAATCGCTGAGTTATAGCTGGTCAAGGTCACGATTTTGTCGAACTTTAGCGATTAACTTTTAACTTAACTTTTTTTAATCTTGGATTTTTTCGTGGATGTCTTTGTTTTAAATGTATATATTTAAGGACAACCCTAATCCAAACCAACCAAAAATTAATTTCAACCAGAAGAAAGACAAAAGTGCCAATTTGGTTTCCATTCGCAGTTTTAAAAACTTGGTATGTAGGAAAAAAATGTCATCCTATAACCCCATATTTTTTTCCTTTTGATATTTGTAATATCTATACCAACTTTAAATTTTCTACTATAACCAAGACAGGGTGCTCAATGAACTTGAAATGCGCTACTGGATCGCTGTGAAACTGGTAAAAGTATTGGTGATTTTTATAAAAAGCTACTGTTGCCATGGCAACTGAAGCTTGTGATACTTTTTTAGATAATTTTAATTTGAAATGTTCTTAGGTTGCCTAACCAATTGCTTGATTAATATATATACACAATACTTCTAGAGTAAAATATGTAAGTATCAAAAAAATCTAAGCACTTTAATTTTTTTCATCAACCACATTGAATGCATTCGACTGTGGGAATCAATAAAATGCAATTTCCAATTTCTTTGCACACCCACAGCAGCACTTAAGCATATTGGCGAAAATTGGCAGCTTTTGCGTTATTCGAAAATTTTCAACCATTGACCCCGATGTGGTCTTATGAGTTGGGAAATAGCCGACGATTGACCGGACACATCTATGTATGTATGGTTAGTACATGTCTGAATTATTTACACTTTGTGTGTGAAGCTACACCACTTGCAGCATAACCTTACATACATAAATATGTATGCTCGTATATGTATGTATTGCGCCTTTATGTATGTACATTAGACCATACCACCTTACAAGCAAAAAGGGTTCGCCGTAGACCTCTAAGTTCAAAGTATTTTTGCAAGGCAATTTCGGGGAAAAAAATTTGTTGGCTGAAATTAGGGGTCGCAATTTAATTTTTTTTAATGATTTTCGGGAGCTTTAATTTAATTACATTAAGGTGGTAAGTTAGGGTGATAAGAACGGATATGTGGTGGATCAGTACTGGAATTGGGTACTTGAGGGCAATCAGGACCACGAAACGGAAATTGCTTTGCAAAAATTCTTTAGACTCAGTGGTGTAGGGCCGACTTTTATTCTGATATGATCTAATGCTCCAACACATCTATACATACATATGTGTATGTGCAAGTTTGCTAAATTAGAATTTATAAATTCGAAGTAAACTTCTATTTCCAACATACTACTATATGTATATATAAATGCATCGGAATGCAGATACATACCCTGCTAGAAGTAAGGGCTTGGAAATTTTCAGCTTGCTTAGAGTAAATAGTTTGGGTGTAGTTCAAACCTCTCGGTCGCTTCGAACAATAATCGAAAAGATATAAGATTGGTGGCTAAGTTAGTGTGATTTGTTGCCCTGGCGATCAGCAGTTTTTACTAATTGCATAATTCAGAGGCAGTCAGGTAACTATTTCTGAACTGGTACAATTTCTTGTAGCTGGCTTCATTGCAAGCAGACACCGTCCAGCAAAATGTCCAAATACCTATTACAAGAACAAAGGCGTATGTAACTATGTAAGTGTTACGTTGAAGTATTTATCTACATACATTTGTATGTATGTAGGTGTGTATGTATATGAGTTTCAAATTCAATTTGTTTTCTCAGGCAACTATTTTGCAAACACGTATTTGCTCTATTAAAAACTATACAGTTTTAAGCGAAGGAACATGCAAACTTGAAAGGGTTACTCTCTTAAGCAAAAATATGAAATGACTGCTAAGACGTTTACATATTTTACTGTTTGTGTATAATTTATTTGTGTAGGAGCCATATATGTAATACTTCTATATTGGAAGTAAGCTAACATCTCAATGTGTAAAGGCGCTGGCCCAATGCAGGCTTGCTTTGCACGCCTTACTTACTTTAATTTGCTTTGTTTTACTTCAAAAACTCGTTTGGCCAAATGACGGTTTGGAACGCTGTCAAAGCTACCAGCTGTGTAGGTAAAAAATTAAGGTCTGTTCCCTTACACTAAGAATAATTTTCCCACAAAATTCCAGAAAACGAAAAAAAAAAAATACAAACAATCTTTTCAGATTTATTTTTAAATTGATGCGAATTTTAATTCATTTCAAAGGAATGATAATAATTATACATATATAACTATAGGTACATTTATTAAAAACAAAAAAAAAATCCAATTCTTCAAGAGACGACTGACCAGTAGTTTGACATCATAAAAGTCGCTAACTAGCAAGGGAAATTAAGGATTAATGTACTTGTTTTATTTTTTCTTATTTATATTCAATGAAAGGCAAATTTTCTAAGTCCAGAAGAGGCCCCGAAAATCCGATAAGGCCAAAATAATACGAAATCTTTTAATAAAGATCGAATCCTTTTGATTCGTATGGAGTTTTGCTTTGCTTTAAACACGCAAAATGTTGTATTCAAAGTTCCTGTAAAATTTGTAAAAATGGACTTAGCAACTTTTCAGCCAGCGATATGTTAAATATAAATATGGAAACATATAATCATTTTTATTAAACTTTGAATAACTTATATTATATATCGTTTTTTTAAATACGTAAAAAAATTTTTGTACATAAAAGTATGCAGCAGTTGGTTTAAAATGATTTAGAACGGGAACATACCTTTTTGTCAAATGCCTACGAAACGCTTTCAAATAAAACATTTGCCTATTTGAAACTTTGAGGCGCTTAAAGCAAGAGAAGCAAAGCTGCCATTTGGCCAGCCTTTATACATTTTAGTATATTCCAAATAACTTTTGACAGTTCTCAAAGCGAGGCAAACAAAGCAAGCCTGCATTGGGCCAATACCTTAAGCATTCCGAAATCAAAGCGAGACAGTCTAGTACTGTTTTTGTCAATGTATTGTGTACTTGAGTGCCGTTTTTGTAAATGTGTTGTGTACATGTTTATTTATAAACGTATGTGTTCCTTTTCTTTCGTACGTGTTTATTGATATATCTGTACTGTAGTGTTTTCGGACGGTACTAGCTCTCACTGCCAATATAGGAGTATTACATATATGGTAGGAACCTACTTACAGCAAAGTTCTTTTTATTATACCCGAGCGCACTTGTGCACAAGGGTATTATAACTTTGTTCACATAACGGTTGTTTGTAACAGCCAAAACGAATCGAGATAGATATAGACAAATGTATACATAAATGATCAGGATGAAAAGAGAAATCGATTTAGCGGTGACTGTCTGTCCGTCCGTCCGTCCGTCTGTGCACACGATAACTCGAGTAAAAATTAAGATATCTTAACGAAACTTGGTACATGTACTTCTTTCGGGCGTAGGACGGATGGTATTGAAAATGGGCAAAATCGGACAATAACCACGCCTACCTCCCATATAACGGTAATTTTCAGAAATACGAAAACTGCGATATTTTAGTAACTACTGAAGATTATTCACTCAAAATTGATATTTGCAATAACTTTTAGACGAAAAATAAGAATATTAAAAATTTTTGAAAAATGGGCGTAGCCACGCCCACTTATGGTTACATGTGTATAACTTGGCAACAGCTGCACCGATTTCTTCCAAACTTGCCACAGTTATTGGCCTTGGCACAGGATATCAAACGGCGAAAATTTAAAAAATCGGACAATAACCACTCCCACATCCCATATAACGGTAATTTGGAGAAATACGAAATCTTCGATAAATCAGTAAATATTAAAGCTAATTTATTCAAAATTGATACTTGCAACAATTCTTTACCAGGAAATACGCTTATCATAAAATTTTGGAAAATGGGCGTGGCACCGCCCACTTATGATCACATATATGTATCTCGGTAACCGTTCTACCAATTTGTACCAAACTCGGTGTGGTTATAGTGCTTGCTACATAAAAGCAAAACGATGAAAATTATTGAAATCGGACTAAAATTATGGCTTTTCATATAACAGTAAATTTTATAAATGCTTGAAACTGCAATATTTCGAAATTTAAGGACGCTAATTTATTCAAAATTGATACACCTCGGCTTACCATGTTACGGTAGCTTTCGGAAAGGTGAAAAGGCATATATGTAATACTTGCGCCGGGTATTTAATGTTCGGCCCCGCCCGAACTTAGACTTGCTTACTTGTTTCTTTTTTATATTTCCTTGGCACTGTAACCGTTTGTTGTTTTATGCTAAAACCGAAGGTTTTCTGGTAACAGCGATGGCTAAAGATGACTACATGTCAAGGTTTGGCTCATGAAGGTCTGTTGCCACAAACGTCGTCCTGAAGGGAACAGCGAATACGCTTGAATCCCTGCCACTGGGTGTGGCGCTTCCTCACCAAATTTCAAACTATTTAAATTTATATAAAAAATTCACTTACGAGTATATTGTGGCCAATAGTTGAAAGAGCCTATAAGTTTTTATATTTGAAACTTCTTTTAGAAAATACCTCCTGAAACCTATAAATAGTCTTGAAAAACTTAACTTTTACGAAAAAACGAAGTTGAGGATTTAGAAGGCAGAAGCACCATTCAAGTTATTCATCTATATACTCGTATTATAGACTAATGAACTTTTCTCTACGAAGTATTTTATCGAAAATAGTTTGTATAAAATGCCTTATATTATAATTTTTGACGTATTTAAGAAAATTTACTGAAACATTTTTTTTTAAATGTTGACCCTCTAACTCTTAACATAGCGTGTCTTTGAGACCTTTATTTTCAAGCGTTTCCATTTTATACCATTAAAAGTGTCAGATAAAGGGTGAAAATGTGCTACAAAAATGTTAAGCAGAAAATTTTACTGTCACCAAAGATGAAAAAATTATCCAGCTAAGGGTATTGGCGCTATAGGTGTATATATCCATTCGAGGTACTTCCATTATAAATGTATGTGAGTGCAAATCCAGAAATGTCCATGAATCGGTTACTTTTCTTCCTGGAATACTTATCTAATTTGACACCACGTTAATCCTTAGATTAAAATATACATATCGATGGTCCTCTGCAATAACGACACAACTCAATATTCAAATAATTAACTCCGTTACTACTGTTAAGTTGCTCATGTCATTTATACTTGCCTAATACTTGTCTAATCCTTACTAAAGTAAGTAGTAATTTAGTGCTAAATGGTCCATGTGAAAGCAGAAACCATACAAATACGTATTCATCTGTACTTTTAATAGATTGAGTGCTAAATTAAAACCCGTTACACAAAATTACCTCCTGTGAGATGCAACTTCGATCTAAAAAAAAATTGCAGGGGTCAAAGGAAGGATTTTCAGGACCGACGTCTTTGCTTCCCAGCTACTGTTCTCAAATCTGTGGGAAAGTTGGTGAACATTTCTAATGAAAAATATCTTTTAAAATATTGCATGTTGATTTGTTTTGTTTATTTAGTTAAAAAAAAGGGAGATTTGCAACTACGCCAAAACATTTTTTGCTTTCAGCAGATTTCTTAAAAAAAAACATTAAAATTTTTAACATTAAAAATATTACATTATATTAAATTAAGTCATTACGTCGCTAATAAAACCGACATATGTATGTATTTATTCATATACGCATGATTTTACAAATGTATGTATGTTACACTATGCAACAAATCAATTGCAGCGGACATCCCTGTGACAATGATCATTTACCGAACTGACATTAAATCGTGGCTTAATTAAGCCACAAATGAAAGATCATTATCGCATCATGCAATCACTATTGGCACATTACCCGTCCATGTGACCCTATAATTATGGATGAATGCACAACTAAACTTGATTATTTACGTACATAGATACATATGTACAAATGTGAAGTGTTCATACGCCCATATGTACATACATATATGTAGTAGATAGTTGGTGGTATTTAATTTTAATTTTTTATTGCTAATGGTAATGATAATAACAATATTGTTGTAGATAAAATTTACTGAGCTTAAGTGTTACATGTCGCTGGCAATCAATATGCTATTTACTTGCTATTACAGTAATTAAATGAGTGAGCGTTGTGTGGGGAATATTTAAAGGTTTAATGTTATGAATTGATTCACATGAAAAAGTTGAATATATTTCGGTTAACTCGAGTTTTTCAAGCATCAAATTATATATGGAAATTTGGTTCAAAAAATTTTAGATTTTTAGTGATACTTCCATAGCGTTCGTGGCCGTCTTTGCAGTCATCGTTCATACATATATCGCCCACACAAACAAAATAATAGATCTTACGTAGCAAGGTTGTTTTGAAAGCCCATAAAGTCGTATCGAATTTGTTCGACATTGCTGATGTTCCTGTGCCATAGGAAAGGACGGCCAATTAAGAGGTGTGGGGGCTCAGACTTTCAAGGCCAAGTAGTAGTTGTTGGCAAGAGTTATACTTCACTTGAGTTCCAGGGTGATATTACTTTTGGTGTTAGTACTGAATACTACATAGGGTAGTTATAATTCCAAGGCTATTTCTTTGTTGCCAGAAGGTACTTTGTCCTGTCCTTTTTCACCGACACACCAATCTGCTTTTCCTGTCTTAACTGGAAAACGCTTCGTTGATGGGCCATATTTTCGGTCGAAGATGTCAAAATCTTCGGACTTTCACGTTCTCATATCACGATTTCTAAAATTTCCTTGAAGAAGCCGTGGGAGAGTGACACATTCTATTTAAAACTTCATTTAGTTTTGTATGGCGAGGAGAGGTCTTTCTACTCTGAACGAACCTGAAGGTTGTACCCAACGTTAGATTAGATAACCATATTAGATTCTCAGGTTTATAAAAAAAAGAAATGGTGTCATTGAGGCAGCTTCCCTTCGTCCGGGTAAAAGCGGATTTAAAGATCACAAAAGGTGGTCTGTGTAAATTTTCGTATCAAGAGCCTTTTTCAGGATTTGAGCAATTGGGAAAATATGGCTTTTGGCGGATTTGGCAAGCTTCAGGCAACACGGATAAGGCTCAACCAGCGGATTCATGAAGTGATTCAGCAATATCTCCCCAGCTGGGGTTAGGGCAAAGAGCTCTGAATTTTCAAGCTTCGGGCATGTATTCATCGGTCCAACTTTTGCTTATCAGCTCCTCGTTGCCGGCCTTGAACAGTACAGCCGCTACTCCGCTGACTTCATGGGCTTTGTGGTTTTAGGCCGTCTTTTTTAAGTTCTCACCTCGTCTGAGTCGAGTGGAAGTACGTGAAAATCGTCCCTATTAAATGCTTTTGGTTTCTCTTCATCAAACACTACACTTTTGACACTATTAAAAAAAAATTGAGAAATGTTTCCTCTCTCATATCTACTCTGGATGCCTGTTATTAGATTTCCATCTTCGTCTCTGCAAGAACCCGCCACAGTAATGAAACTATTTGATTGTTTTCCTGTAGTCAAAAACCGCAGTCTTGCTTGCCAGGATATGAAGCTTAAGTATCCAGCCACCTATTTCGCGTCTACTGTTTAGGAGATGAAATCATACTGCCCATTAACAACCGGACTATGAAAAATCGCTCGCCTAAGCAGAATTGAAAATGGAGCCACGTCAACTTTCGTCGCGCTGCTCGGGATGGAACTCAGTTCGAAAACGATCTAAGCATTACTTTCCAACTTGAAAACTACCTTAGTACTTTATTCGTCCTTTGCTTTTAAATTTCGAATATGGACCTGATTATGCAATGCGTATTTTTCAAAAACTCAAAACAAACGCATTCAATTCCAGCATAATTACTTTTAATCAACATCGCCACACCAGCATTGGAATGCAGCAAAAGCGTGTGTGATGCAAATTGCTGGCAAAACAGAAAGTGTCTGACTTCGTTGGTAAATAAAGTGAATACTGATATAGACATACATACATACATACATATCTATGCACTAGTAAAGATACTTGTAGTTTTATGCGCGCAATCAAAAACCAGACAAAAGCAATAACAGCAAACGACTGCGTTAAGCGAATAATGATGCTGAGCGTCAATGTCAATGAGCGTATAAATGCCACTTGCAATTCTCGTAATTTCACTACATACATACATGCATATGAGATAGCGATGCAGCAGTGCCACAGTGTAGCAAACATTTAAATGATTTCGAAAGAAAAAGTTCTATGGGCCAATCCATATGAAATCGATTAATGATTGGAATCGACCTATGGATTAATTTTGGTCAGAATTTTTCTTTTGTCATATAACGAAGTTCTGTCTGTGGAATTTCAAAATTTCTCGAATTGTTCAAGTTAATTTTTTGAATTTCCCATAAACTCTTTAAGTTCCTAAAACGATTTTAAGGGGCCATTCACATAAGACTTTCTTCGCTTTGCTTGACAGTTCAAACTTTGACAACAAAGCGTGAAATGCAGAAGGTATGCTACAATAAACGCTTTGACAGCTTTTACGTTCCCCTTTTTCTCCATATTTTTTATCTTTAAAATAGATAACAATATAATAATATGCATTAATAATAGCAATAATAATTCCTATGTACCCTATTTTTGTCTAAATGCAAATGCAAGCGCACGAGAAAAGATACATGTAGACAGCTGATTGCCAAAGCGGGCAAAAGTTGAGAGTTGCCCAAGATTTTGCTTCGCTTTGCTTTGCTTTGCTTCAAACGTTTTTTATGTGAGCATACTCATGCATATGCCTACATCGATCTTATATGTCAAAGCAAAGAAGTATCAAGCAAAGCGAAGAAAGTTGTATGTGAATCAGCCTTAAGAAAAAGCAATTGCTAAAGTTTATTTATAAGACACATTGTACAAAAAAATTAGCCAAAGTTTTTTATAAGTTTTTGCTATTAATTTTGTTTTTTGAATTCAAAATTTTGTAACTATTTAATTTTTCGATTTTTGTAGATATGGTTTTTTCTTTATAGCTCTAAATTTGAGATATTTTGAGATATTCAAAAAGCGAACCTTCAAAATCCCGGAAATTGTAAAATTTGGAATTTTGCATAGCTTTGTAAATTCTGTTGTATATTTTAACGAGTTACCCTCATCCATTGTCAAATTTGGTTTGGAGACCATCGGTTCCGACGATGTGCCATCTTCAGTGTTATTTGTTTTTCTTTTACAGCACTTTATTTTATGATAAAAGAAAATTTCTGACCCAATTTATTCCAAATGCAAAATGACGTAGTCGATTCCAACCAGTGGCCGATTTGACATTGATTGACCTCTATGGAATTGCAAGTACAGAAGTTGAAAACTTCTGAAACTAATATCATCTCGCATTTATGGCCACATCAGCCCACTGTGCGTAGCGGCTTTGAGCAATGTGCAGCAAGTGCGTGTAAAATACTTCCGTCGGCGTGTGTTGATGAAGCGTTGATGTTGAGGTTAACGACTGCGGTCGGTATGAGCAAACGCCATGACAGCGGATATCCTACGGAAATGAGTGCTTGACTGCAATGAGATACTGAATGAATGCGAGACGACGAGACTAACAACGGCAGCGACAACGACAGCAGGAAGGTAGATGGCACTAATGAGCGGCATAATGGGCAATGGTCAGGTAAATTGTGCTTACTTAATTGCTGTTTTTGATGATCGATGCAGCGTGTGAAATGTCAAATGGTTTCTTTGTCATTGTTCCATAAATTATGCTTTTTAAAATGAAAGTAAACAACTATGAAAACGCAAGCCAATATTCGATGAATACAAAATAAATCGATTAAAGTGCAGCTACGTGGAGCCTACGGTGATGTGTGCTCAATCAAATGCCAGTGTGAGAATATGGTTTTATTATCTAGGTTATGCTAGTAAAAAAATTTTCCAAATAAAGATTTTTTAAACCTCTCATATGACAACTATATTAAAATATTTAATTTTACTTGTCAGTTATAACAATTTTGAATTACTTAAAAGGTGGCAATATTTTATTTTTGGCATTGGCCTTTGAATTTTAAATTATGAAAATTTTTATAATTTTTAAAAAAATAAATTTTTAATTTTTAAACAGGTGGGAACTCTCATATTAATAGATTCGATTTATTTCGTCAATTAAATGGATTAAATTTTTAGAGAAGTTTATTACTTAAAAAACAATCTATTAATTTTTTGTTTAAAAATCTAGCTATTAATGATGATAATCGATGGTTAAATCAAGAAGTTTGAGTGGTCAAGGAAAAATGTGAAGTAATATTCTAATGAAAAAGGGGCACGAAATAATGTTATTCAAACGCCATAGCGTAAAATAGCCGAACGCGTCCATACTCCTACATGGCATATGAGAAATATTTTCCATGTTTAAGTTTGATTTTTTTTTCATTCGCAATCCAAACTTAAAATAAGGTTGTCTTGGGAAAATTACCTGGTATAGAAAAATGGTATGTATATACGTAATTAACGACTAAAAGTTAAGTATACGTGTCTTCGTATCTGGGTACCTGATACCTACCCAAATTGCTAATTAGTTTTTTTTAAGGGATAAACCATTGCAGGCCTTTGTTATTTATTTAAGATAACAATCTAATAAACGCAAAACAGAATTAAAAGTTTTCATGTTAACAATGTGGCCATCAAATAAGAATTTACCATCGACGCTTGCTGGCGCAATCGTTGGCATTGACGCATTCGCATTTGTATTCAGAGTTAAAGTATTAGCGGTTTACCGATTAACGCTTTCTACACAACGATTGTCGAATTGTCATAAAAATAAAAATTATGCGCCAATAAAAACAAACTAACAACCGGATTTACATTCATATATATATATATATACATTTATTTAGCCATTGGCGCTTGTTGTTACACTTACTTGCTTTTTCCAATTATTACTGCATATTTATCTGACGCTGGTATTTATTTTATGCCCATTCCCATACATAAATGTAAGAACAGTTATGTTTACATATATTGTACAATCTTTCACACTTACACAAAAACACAAATGTTTCAGACATTAAATCAGCCATTGGACGGCAATGTGCCGCACATAAAACCTGATATTGGCGGATGCGTTCAACAAACGTAGCGGACATGCAACGGCAAACGGAAACCAAAGACAGTTTTGCTGTACACGATTGTGGTTGCTAGAGGCGTTGCACAGTGGGCCAGAAAAAAGAGAAAGTAGCCAAAATTGTCTCTTGACTAGTGAACCGTGAAAAAAATTTCATGATATAGCTTATTGTCTAAGGTATTAAAATACGTGGTACCTAGAAAAGTACCAGGTGTCCGGAAACTATGAAAAAGCCGAGAAGGCAAGTATTTTGAATTTTTTGACATTTTAGCAGCCTCAAACGTATTAACAACTCAACGGATTTATTTTATTTTTTCCCCCGCTACTTGGTATTTTCTGTAGAAAGTTTCTGGAAAAAATTCTAAAAACTGGGTTGCCAGATATTTGGAAATTCATAATTATTCAAAAGCTCCACAGTATACTTCAAATTCCATAGTAAAGCAAAAACCGTTTGCAGAGATAAATAAATATTTTTGAGTGGGATTGCTAGCTTTCTTTCTAGTTGCAATTACGTTTATTAATTATGGGTATCAAGCGGAAAATATTTGAACAAGCTTTAACACTAACATGTTTTTGAGTAGCGTTGCCTATCTAGCAACTAAGGCCGCCATTTTAATTATTTAATTTATATTATTTAAAGGAATAAAAATACGAATTTAATTGAAAAATTTTAAGTCGTGCGTTTTATGCTAAATTGTTAAAAAAAACATTCATGTGACTAATTGGATAAATGGATTTTAAAATTTTTTTTCAAAATTTAACCTGTTATTAGCCTGCGAATTTTCGCACTTGCAGTATCCAGAGCCAACCACGAAGAGGTTACAGGAATAAAATACTTGTAATATTTAATTTGTACTATTTTGTATTTATTTATTTTTTTTTTAATAATTTAATTAGCGTAAGAAAAAACTCAACCACTTAAAAAAAGCATTTCGTTAATTCCTTTGTTAACTTAGTCATCGTTAATTAGATTACTTTATTAATTTAATTTTTTCAATATCTTTATTTCTTATTATTTTTTTATTGTCATTTAAATTTAAATATATTAAAACCTTATTGCACATCTGGAGGCCAAGTCCTTTCATTAGACAACTCACATATTGCACATCCTTTCACTTGTTATCTCATTTTAACTCCAACAAACGGTGAACATCTTATAATTTTTAAACAGTTGGCAACCTTACTCGAAAAAATTATACAGAAAAGACTTTGACAGTGACGGTGCAGAACTGATACCTTCGCTTATTAATATTGAATATAGTAATTTTCTTAACAGTAGGAAACCCTATAAAAAAAAATAAAACATTTATGCTTATCTTAAGGCCAATCCATTTCATTTAACACCCAATTTTTTGTAATCCAACGAACGGTGCGAATCTTTTAATTTTCTAGACAGCTGGCAACCCTATAGAAATTCTAAACACCAAAGGCCACACTCCTATCATTGCAGAATATACTAGAGAAAATCTCGTCCAAATCCGTTGAGTAATTTTCGATATTCTCTTTTATGCTCTGTATGATGTGACCATAGGGGAAGGTTACGCATACGCTTTCTTGAAAATTTAAGAATTAATTACAAAAAGTGCAAATTATCCGCCGATATTAATTAATGAAGATATCTTTTGCTATAGAATAGTTCTCTATATATTTTTTTAACAGCGGTGGCTATAATCGGAATAGAGTACTTTACTAAAATATTAAATTTTTATTAATTAAAATGTCTTTTAAAACAAAAAATAATTATCAATAAATTTTGTTACAGTACTTTTTCTAACATTCATTGATAGTTTGCAAAAATTCAAAAGCTTTAACTGTAGTTGGTATTGGTTTTGCGCCACTTTTTCAGTCTTCTGGCCCATTGTGCATTGGTATGAATACATACATAGGTATCTGCGTGCATACCTACATACATACATATGAATATTCATATAGTGCAAGCGCATTCAAAATTTATATTAATTTGTGTGTTCTTTTTTCGTTTTGAAAAAAGTATTTTTATTTTTTGAATGTACCATCCTATATATATTCATGTAAACATGTATGTATGTATTTATGTATAAGCATAAAATTGCAGCTGTGAAAGCACGTCGTTAAGTGTGGCTGTCCTTTTTAATTTCAAATTATTTGTATGTACATACGTGTGCTTGTATCCGAAGGATCTCTTAGGACCGACTATGCTAAAACGAAGGTGACCTTGGCCGAAATTGGTGCATCATGAGTATCCCATGGAGTTTCAGACAATTCTGCAAAGACAAACTCGCTACTGTTTACGCGGGAGAGACAACTTTAAGGCCGCAACCTACCAGTACATACTCTGAGGCATAAACATACACGTACGTATGTAGTATGTGTTTACAGTGTAAACTTTACGTAGAAGAAGCATCCCAGTGGGAATTAGGAGCACGTAATAATACCTTATTAGCAACTTACTCTTCACCTGGCAGTCATTACCATTTCCCTGCCGAACGTCCCTTACTTTTACAAAGGCATGGCCGCCTTATGTAAGTTGGAATTTAGAATGTACATTTGGTATCATACATACTTCTGAGCCGCTTTACAAAGTAAGTTACGTGTAATGCAGAGCAGTCGCTCGGAGTAGTTCGGTGCTTGGAAATAACTTCGGCTGCACGTTATTTTGCAACTGACAACGTAATGTGTCTTCGGAGGTGTTCATTTTGGCCTTTACTAGTAGATGACATTGGCCATGATGACAATTTTGGTACTAAAAACTGAAAGAAAACATGGCTTACCTCGCAAGGTGCTTACCTATTTTCCCAGTGGGATATTGTGTCTACGTATGTATGTTGTAAGTGCATGCATTAAAAAAACTTTGAAAATTTTGTTATCGGCTTATTTTACTCATTCATAGACAGATTGGCAAAATAAAAGCATAAAGATGTTTGAGTGGAAGTTGATTGATCATTGCAATAAAATGTCAACCGAAGTTGAAAGCAGACATTCATTCATTCGTTCAACCTCTTTTACAATCACTTTACTGCCTCGCCTGTCATTCATCATGCCACAATCATTCACTCATTGAGTCCACTTTTCGCTTGTCACTCTGTTTAGGTTCATATACGTATTGCCCAGCAGCAATACAAACCAAACACTGAATTGTCCAGGACACATATGTACGTACATGCATATATTTTTACAGCGTCAACAATTGCATGTGTTTATGTTTACTACTTAAAACCCAGTGCCAGCAAGTAAAAGAGTACATAGGTACACAAAATAAACAATAGAAATTATTTGTCAGACCAGAGAAATGATTTACCGGCAAAAATGATTAGATACCAGCAAATAGTTGGAGAAATGAGTTGGCGCAAAGGACTTTGTTTATGGAACGAGCGAGCGCACGAGTGGTCCGATTGAATAATCACAAGTCAATGAAAATAGTATGATGGCATCATGATTGACAATCTCAATGACCTATTTACATACAGATGTAAGTAAATAAACAGCAGTGCTGTTGTAGTTTAGATAGTTGGGAAAATTGAAGTCCTGAAATTGCAGCCTGGCAAATCCAGAGCATTATTTAATGATTCATGAATTTTGTGAAGATATTTTCACTATTTATTAGCGCTTATTATGTCGTGTAAGAGAAAAAA
>NW_023458565.1:20365236-20374934 GCF_013731165.1 Rhagoletis pomonella
AAAAAAAAACGCAAAGGCAACAAACACAGCAGCAACAAAAAAAGTAACAAAAAGTTATCAAGCAAATATTGTCGCTACAATGGCCAACAGACAACAAACAACAACAGACCGAACACGAAAGCAAACAAATTGATAAAACTAAGTACGCGGAAAAAAGCAATGAAAAAGCTGGTTGTCATTTTCACCATAAGCCGTCAGTATTTAGTTGCTGTATCTTACTGCTTGGTTGCCTGACTGCTTGGTTGCCTGGCTGGCTGGCCGACCGGCTGACAATGGCGTTAATGGCACCAAGTGGCTGGCCTAGCTCATTGCGGCTGCGGTTCGTTTGGCTGCCACCATTTATATTGCAATAGAAGCGTAAAAAAAGCAGCTAGAACTGCAGGATAGTAAGTAGAGAGAATGATTATGCGAATAGCACTTAAATAGAATGCGTGAGCTAATGTTTGTATGAAGGAAATTAATGCAGTAATTTGTTAGAAAAATTGCCGATTTTTTTTCAAGCGATTTAGAGATACATACTCGTATTAAGTAAAATGAATGAATATTAAACCAAACAAACGCATACCAGAAAAAAACATATCTGTTTTAGAACTGCAAACATGAACACATATCTGGACCGATAAATGTAAAACTAAATATATGCAAACTTTGAATTGAGTGGCAATATCGTAAGCACGGCGTGAACTCACAGGAGCAGGAATGCAAAATAGCTTCCGAAGTTTTTCAGTTACATAGTGCAAAAGCACTTTTGGGAGCGGAAAGATGCCAACCCAGAATGAATGGAAGATGGACCTAATATCTGCGTATCGCTCCGAATCTTCTGCACTATTCCAATGACTGTTATCAAGGGTAACGTTTATTCAGGCTATTAGCTCGTATCAAAGGCGTTTTGAGTTCTACGATCAGCCAAGATAGACTTACTAAATATCCTCGAACTATTTTTCATTGGAATCATCTCTGGCTTTTACCACTGGTTTTGAGTCCATTGACCTCAATTTTTGCTGACGGAAATGCCCAAATATTTATCACATGCAAATGTGGCCAAACTATTTAAAATTTTTATGGACAAAATCGGAAACAGGAACTTTAGTTAGCGGGTTAAAATTTTGTATTACCAGCGCAGAATAGACCTGTTAATATTTCTCAAACTTACCATATCTGGACCCATTTTCATTTTTTAAATTTGCATGTTCAATATGTCATAGCAGAGGTATTTCTTTTTGTGTGCTGAGCCAAAGTAGTATTTCATAGTCCGGAACCCTTTTGTGGGCTCACCAAAGCACCCATAAGGGGATCATAACTAACTGGGTAGATAAACAGCCACCGAATGAAATATCCAGGATACAGACAAACCAAATGATTTATCTGTATTTCAAAAGAAGCTTCAAAGAAACTACCTAATTTAGGCAGAGGGGACCTCAAGACTCTCACTGGGTACTACTCACTTCAATGGCTAGAGGAAATTCGGCATCAAAATGTTTGCCTTGGCTTCTTGGGTGTCTATCCTTAACTTAACTCGCATTATTTTGCATTCCTGATGAAAGCTCAAGCCATGGAAAGATTAAATACATACAGACATTAACTGGCAAAAATATGTTTTTTTTTATTTATATGATAAATTTCATGAATAAAGTAAAAAAGCAAAAACACTGCAAAATCGTTTTGTGTGGGAAAACAATTAAAGATGACGCTTAAGTTGTTGATGAGCGGCTCAGAAAATCGACATGCTAAAATAAAATGAAAAACACAACCTAGTACATAATAGTATTTTGCTAAGCATATGTGTGCGTGATAACTTGAAAATTTAGATAATTAGGCTTAAAATACCACAAAAAGGAAAACAATAAACACAAAACTAAAAAAACAAACAAATATATTTAGAGTGGAAAAATAATGAGTAACTGATTAAGTGTATTGCACAAATTAAATAAAGAGAAGAAAAGTATATATTTTTGCGAGCAGATATATACAGAAAAAAACAAAATAAACAGTTTTAAAAAATTGCAGCAAAAACAAATAAAATTCGGGTGCAACAATATCACCCAAATTAATAAACGGAATTATTTAGTTGCTAGAACCTATAAGCTAATTGTAAAAATCTTATCTTAAGGCATACATATACATAAGTGTGTAGGTAAGAAAAAATTAAATATCCATGAAAAATCACCAAATTAAATAATGGAAAAATTTGAAAAATTCGAAAAATCTCGCCTGCTACCAAGCAGCAGCACAAAGTTGTTGGGCCCACAACTTGAGCGTAAAAGGATCTAAATTCTCAAAAAAATAAAGTATGTATAAACAAAAAAAGACCAACAACAACAAATGCTATTAAGGATCATGTATAAACGTTAATTATATATATTTGTATGTATTTATAAGTATATAAGCATAATATGTAGATTAGGATGGTCCTTAAAATATCAACATCATGGGGCACCCCTTTATTTTGTTCTACATACAAAATAAAGATATCTATGAAAAAAATACAAATAAAAATTATGTGAGGGGTGGCTACCAGGATTTGAAAAAAATATCTTTTTTTGAATCGAAAAAATTTGACAAAATTTTAACATTGGAAAGTTATAGCTCAGCGAGTTAATGAATTTATGTATGTGAATAATTTTCTAAAATATGTTAAATTTTTCAGACATCGAGTCAATTTTTAATAAAATTTTTGAATTTTTTTTTTATTTAATTTTATTTATTTTTTTTATTTTTTTTATTTTTATTTTTTAACCATGGTAGCAAGCCCTAAGAATTTGTTTAAAATTTTTAATTTTTGTCGTGGATGTCTTTATTTTGTACGTAGAAACTTAAGTGTTAATATTTTAAGAACCACCCTATTAAACTCCTATTTATATTTTACATGTATGAGTAAGGCGACGTGAAGTGCGCAACGAAAATTTCGCTAAGCGACGGATTTTTGAAAGCGGTAATTTCATATCTTTTTGTCGGACACTAAAATATAGCTGTTAACTTGCACAAAAATATACCCACTTAGATATTTTTTCAAAATATTTCTCCAAAATGTGCTTCATGTAGTACTTCACAATAATATTTATATTTTCTTACTGTGACTTAGCGAAATTTTCGTGCCACACTTCACGTAGCCTTACCCATATGTTTGTATGTACTTACGATGTATCGATGATATGGCAAAGTTCAATAAAAATTGCATAGATACATACATATATGGGAGTACTGTAAGAGCGAAAAAATATTTAAATAAAAAACGGAACGTTTTAAATTTCGTATACAACAAAAATTACGCCCCAAAGGTTTATTAAAAACCTAAACTGCACATATCTACATATACATATTCTATGTATCTATCTGTGTATCTGTGTGTATTGAGCGAATGTTTGGCATTCCAAGAAGAAGTTTTAAATGTTTGCAAAAAATTTTGTTCATTTTACTTTAACTATTTATATTGTATATTTATTGCAGTTTAAAATTGTCTTTATATTTACCTGCATATTTACGTTTATACATATTTATTCCCATGTTTATTTTAAACTATAATAATTATAAATTTATGCAATAAAAAAACAACATAAATAACTCTATTTTAAGCAAAAGATTAATGCATAAATTTAGTTTTCATTTGTAAGGAGCTACGTAAGTATTTTTTTGTTATATTAATATTTTAATAAACTTATGAAAAAGTCGAAAACTAGCTGATTATATCATCCTTATAGTTCTTACGTAGACGCGAATAGGAAAAATTCCCTAAATTTTAACATAAGGAGATCGCAAGGTCTGTTTTTTAATTTCTGATTTTTCCTTTCGTTCGTTTGTATGTTCTTAATATGAGCAATAACTAGTTAATCCTTGGTGGAAATGAACTATTAGACTTAAGCCCATGCTCGAAATACGTCATAGTTAAATCAAGGACATAGAACTGTGAAACATATGTAGTATGTGATCTTATAATGGCTCGTACCCCACGAAGTAGCGATGGTATAGTTATAACAAAGTAATCCCGAGAAGGACCAAAATTATGAGACTGTCCTGAAAATCCCTAAATAATCACGAAAGGCTACGAAAAACATCCCGAAAGATTCCGAACAATTTAACACGAGAAATCCTAAAATATCTTATCTAAATTAAGAAAAGCTCGCCAAAGTTCCTGTCCCGAAAAGTATAACACGAAGAATGCCAAAAAAATCACAATACAATTTTTTAAATGAAAAATTATCAGGAAATAATGTTACTCATACGCCACGTACACCTGGGGGGCGAAGTGCAAAAATTTTAACAGAACCTGTTATTTTTGTTTAATTTTTCTCCCATTTAAGTTTGATTTTTTTTAAATTTTTTCATAAAATAAAAAAAATCTGGAATGATTAATTAATTTGTTCGAAACTATCATATTTATCGAACTGTGAACTGTGAACTGTGAATTTGTTAGCTTTCGTCTGCCGCAATTCACAATAAGATGGTTCGTAAGAATATGTACGTGATTAAGTGGAACCACTTTTTGTTTTAAGCTGAATAACGGTAAAAAGAAAATATTTCGAAAGCTTATCCATAGAATAAAAAATTAAATTAAAAACTCAATTTTCGGAATTAGCGAGCAATTCTATATAGGTATTGGATTTTTGTTTTAATTTCACCGCCAAATCGCATGTTCCTATGTATGTAAGTTTGTTTGTTTGGATCAAAGCGTGCAATCAATTACTAACCAACTTCCCGATGAGCTAGAATCTTGTACTTTCAAATTTAACTCAGAACTCTATGACAATGCAGTGTGAGTTACTCGGCTAGGTGGCACAGGAGTCGAGATATTTGAAAAACTCGTATTTATAATGTTTGGAATGTATATTATCTATATAGAAGACAGTTACTTCACAAAAGAATTGCCAGCAGGTGGCGCATGGCTCTTATGACCAAAAGCTCTTGCATGTTCCAAGTGGAGATGTACCTATTCATTGCTCGCGCTTAATTTAATATTTTTTTTAATTAGTTTTCTTTCGATTTTTACATTTTCTTGTTCTAAAAAGAGAAATATATATTTTTAAATTTTATTATTTTACAAAAATAAATAATATAATTTTTCTAATTTCATTTATCTTTCAGAAACATATTTCATTTCTGTATTTTGTTTATTTTGCCTTATTTTTAATTTATTTTCTTTTAAATTTCAGGTTTTTTTGTTTTAAAAAGAAAAATACTTTTCTAAATAAATTTAATTTTAAAATTTTTGTTTATTATTTTTTTGTTTTAAAAAGAAAAATATTTTTTAGCTTCATTTAATTTTTAGGAACTTTTATTTTTTACTTATTTTTTTTACTTCATTTTTTTAGTTTTAGATTTTTTTGTTTTAAAAAGAAAATAACTTAATTTCACTCGCTTTTGGAAACTTGTTTACTTACTCATTCTCTTTGATTTAAATTGTCTTTCACTTGATAGCTTCTTTTTTTCAAAAAAGAAAAATTAATATTTGAATAAAATAAATTCTGAATTTAATTTTTAAAAAAACTTATTACAACAAGAATAACGCTAAGACCTCCTCTTTAGCCCATCTATCAACTCGTCTTTCGAGAGACAGAAAATGGCTGCTTCCTAGATAGTTGCCTGTCTTACAAAAGGCTTTTGCCTTTCGAAAGACTGTGGTGCCCTGTAAGGTGCCCTGTAAGGGTATAACGACTTTTTTTGGAGAAAAAGTTAACATGAAAAAGAGCGTAAAAACTTTAACTGCCCACCTTTCGAGCAGTCTGCTCTTTGAGTTCATCAGTTACAGAGTGACTTTTTTACTGAGCTGAGCTCATTACCGATATAAATCTCTAGACCACACCACTCTGTTACTGCCAAAATGTACAAATCTGCACAAATGTACAAATCGCGTGATTCCTGCTTTAGATTTGTATATTTCATATGCCAGTTTGATGTTATATAGTCACGATCTGATTACTTGCAAAACGGACGCAAAGCATAGGTCTTAGGGTATAGGTTTTAACACCGATGGCCACTCAAACTTTCATAATTTTTGTTTAACAAAAAACTGCATTAAAAAATCTGGAAAGCTTGTAAACACGTAATCTCCATTTACGAAAGTTTTTGGTTTCTCACCAAGACAGTAAACGGTTGTAGGGCCAACAAACGAGGAAGAAGCCTGATTTTCAAATTAAATTTCGTTGATGATATTTGTTTTTGAGATATGTATGCACTTAGATTTATATACGTAGTAAAATTATAGGTTTGTTCCACAAGCTACTCAAACTCACTTCGACTTACATATACGCGTTGCAAAAGTAAGTTTTAGAGTTTCTTTGATAAACGCTCACAGTTTGAACTTTGCTCGAGTTTTTATACAAGTAGCTTGTGGAACAAACCTAAATGCAATTACCTAGAAAATGTCTTTGATTATTTTCATATTCCAACAATTTCTATTTGTTTCTCTTACACGACATAATAAGCGCTAATAGTGAAAATATCTTCACAAAATTCATGAATCATTAAATAATGCTCTGGATTTGCCAGGCTACAATTTCAGTAGTTCCATTTGCCCGACTATCAAAACTACAGCAGCACTACTGTTTATTTACTTACATCTGTATGTAGGTCATTGAGATTGTCAATCATGATGCCATCATATTTGCTTTACCCTTTGATTATTCAATCGCAACACTCATGCACTCGCTCGTTTGTCCAACAAAGTACTTTGCGCCAACTCATTTCTCCAACTATTTGCTGGTATCTAATCATGTTTGCCGGTAAATCATTTCTCTGGTCTGACAAATAATTTCTATTGTTTATTTTGTGTACCTATGTACTCTTTTACTTGCTGGCACTGGGTTTTAAGTAGTAAACATAAACACATGGAATTGTTGACGCTGTAAAAATATATGTATGTACATACAGATGTGTCCTGGACAATTCAATGTTTGGTTTGTGCTGCTGCTAGGCAATACGTATATGAACCTAAACAGAGTGACAAGCGAAAAGTGGACTCAATGAGTGAATGATTGTGGCGTGATGAATGACAGTAAAGTGATTGTAAAAGATGTTGAACGAATGAATGAATGTCTGCTTTCAACTTCGGTTGACATTTTATTGCAATGATCAATCAACTACTACTCAAATATCTTTACGCTTTTATTTTGCCAATCTGTCTGTGCTATTTTCTTATGTATGAGTAAAATAAGCTGATAACAAAATTTTCAAAGTTTTTTTTTAATAGATGCACTTACAACATAGATATACTTAGACACAATATGCTTTGAGGAATTTTACTTCTATGTAAAGTTTACAGTGTAAACACATACTACATACGTACGTGTCTTAATGCCTCAAAGTATGTACTGATAGGTTGCGGCCTTAACTCCCTGGGACACTCACGATGCACCAATTTCGGCCAAGGCCACCTTTGTTTTAGCATAGGCGGTCCTAAGAGATCCTTCGGATACCAGCACACGTATGTAACTACAAATAATTTGAAATTAAAAAGGACAGCCACACTTAACGACGTGCTTTCACAGCTGCAATTTTTATGCTTATACATAAATACATACATACATATGTACATATATATATACATGAATATATATAGGATGGTACATCCTTTTTACAAAACGAAAAAAAGACAAAATAATATAAATTTTGAATGCGCTTGCACTGTATATGTATGTATGTATGTATGCACGCATATACCTATGTATGTAGTCATACCAATGCACAATGGACCGGAAGACTGAAAGCCCAAAACAAATGTTAATTAAAAGCATAAAACATATACTTATTTAATCTAGATACCTTGGAGTATGCATAAAGAAAATATTATGACATTTGAAACATTTTGTTATATTCACAAACAAACTCAGAATCCATAAAATCTGAAAAAGCATGTCTAAGCCTTAGTTATGAAAACATTTGATCAATTAATAAATTAATATATTCTAACACCTAAATTCATAAAAACGTAAGGAAAACTTTAAGTGCTTTATAAATCGAAAATTTTTATAAAAATGTCACTTTATAAAGCTTTTAAAATATACTTTATTTTTTATGAATATAGCCATAAGACTACAGTTAAAGCTCTTGAATTTTTTTAAACTATCAATGAATGTTGGTAAACGTACTGTAACAAAATTTGTTGATAATTATTTTTTGTTTTGAAAAACATTTTAATAAATAAAAATTTAATATTTTAGTAAAGTATACTATTCCGTTTATCGACACTGCTACCCGCCGCTGTTAAAAAAAAAAATATAGCGAACTATTTCATAGCCAAAGACATCTTCATTAATTAAAATTGACGGATAATTTGCGCTTTTTGTAATTAATTGTTAGATTTTCAAGAAAGCGTGTGTTCATCTATTTAAATGTACGATACACGGCGTATGAGTAACCGTCCTCTCTGGTCACATCATAACTACATAGCATAGAAGAGAATATCGAAAATTACTCAACGGATTTGGAATATATTCTGTATTGATAGGAGAAAGGCCTTTGGTATGTAGAATTTCTATAGGGTTGCCAGCTGTCTAGAAAATTATAAAATTCGCACCGTTCGTTGGATTACAAAAAATTGGGTGTTAAATGAAATGGATTGGCCTTAAGATAAGCATCAATTTTTTATTTTTTTTTAATAGGATTTCCAACTGTAAATAAAATTACTTGATTCAATCATAATAGGCGAAGGTATCTGTTCTGCACCGTCACTGTCAAAGTCTTTTCGGACCTAGCCTCTAGATGTGCAATAATGTATAATCTTTTCGAGTAAGGTTGCCAACTGTTTTAAAATTATAAGATATTCACCGTTTGTTGGAGTTAAAATGAGATAACAAGTGAAAGTGGAATTTTTTTTTAATCGCATCAGACTTGTACAGTTCATACAATTATAAAAAATGAGGCGTCCAGGCAAAGAGCTTGACCTCCAGATGTACAGTAAGGTTTTATTTTTTGAAGAAGGTTGCCACCTATACGAAATACTATAAGATGTGAGATGTTCGTTGGGCTAAACAGTGAGTTGTCAAATGAAAGGACTTGGCCTCCAAATGTGAAGTAAATTGTTTATACATTTAAATTTAGATGACAATAAAAAATAATAAAAAATCAAAACATTAAAAAAATTAAATGCATAAAGTAATCTAATTTACGATGACTAAGATAATATAGGAATTAATGAAATGCTTTTTTATAATAAATAAAATTAGTACAAATTAAAAAAAATAAATAAATAAAGACATGGAAAAAAATAATAAATAAAAAAGTGGGGTATTTTATTCCTGTAACCTCTTCGAGGTTGGCCCTGGATACTGCAAGTGCGAAAATTCGCAGGCTAATAACAGGTTACGGCAACGCTACTCAAAAACATGCTAGTGTTAAAGCTTGTTCAAATATTTTCCGCTTGATACCCATAATTAATAAACGTAATTGCAACTAGAAAGAAAGCTGGCAATCCTACTCAAAAATATTTATTTATGTCTGCAAACGGTTTTTGCTTTACTATATAATTTGAAGTAAGCTATAATAATTATGAATTTACATATATCTGGCACCCCGGTTTTTATACCTTTCATGAGCATGAAATGGTATTATAACTTTGGTCCGATGTTTGTAAGTACCAGAACAAAAAGAGATAGACCCATCAAAATGTATACTTATATGATCAGAACGTCGAGCTGAGTTGATTTATCCATGTCCGTCTGTCCGTCTGTCCGTCTGTCTGTCTGTTTGTATGCAATCTAGTCTCT
>NW_023458565.1:20375034-20378434 GCF_013731165.1 Rhagoletis pomonella
CCGTGCTACGTGCAATGGCTTTGCAAGATTTGGAGAATACCCCTATTGTCTTTTGCTTTGCTAACGACGTTATTAAAAAATGAAAAGGTATGTACAGATAACTAACGATTAAAGAAAAAATTTAATTTGTAAGTGTACATAGTTCTAAATAGACTTAGACAGCCTTATAATAAATTCGAACAGAAATTTAATTGAGTCAATTAACATTTTAATTAAGCTACCGCTTTTTAGTGTTCACACACTGTCTGCTGCTCGACTAGCTACAGTGATGGAAAAGTTGGTTCAATTGTACTTTTATTTAGTTTGAAAGTACATTCGGTACAAACACATCCTTTTAGGTACATTTCGAATGTGGTCAAATAACTTTTCAGGAAATCGTTTTTTATTTTTATTCACATTTTAGGGCATTTTCTGGTGCCCAACAGCCTACCTTCTTTGTTGTAAATTAAGGTAACTGTAGTTAGTTACGCCAGATAAAAGAGAGAGTATTTCTTTTTAAAATGTCAGATTCAAGAATTCGGAAGAAAGAGATTCACCTTTTCGAAAACATAGTTTTGTCTCGAACTGTACATGCAAAAATATATAACCTTTCCGTAAATTAGGTACAGTTTGAAAATTCAGTTTTCCATCTAAATGAATACGGCTTAGGCACCTCTGGGCGACACATAACATATCCATAATGTTTGCGATTTTATATTGAAGCCCTCCCGCTTTTGCGTTGGATATTTTAAGGGCTATGTTTTAGCGATTTCCAGAATCCCACATCTGTTCTCCAGTCCAAGTCCAGAGTAGCTGTACACACACAGAGTAAATCGAACATAGTGCTTCTTATCGGAATGTCAGGGAAACACTAGCCATTGGTCACATGGCTGTCAGTTCGGAACGGCGTATAACGCTTTGTGAAGAAGTTCTGAAGGCGAAGAAGAGACTAACTTCTGGTGGAAAGCTTAGTCAACGTTACACTGAGAGATTTGTTGGGATTCCTAAAAAAAGTATGTAATAAATTAAAGATATATATAGCGCCTATCTGCACAACTCTTCTGGAGCAAACGGAAAAAGGCTGGTTTCTAGGAGAAAAAAAAATTACTGATTCAAAATCATGCGGAGATAGGATATCCTATCTAGAGCAACGAAAAAAGCATACAGGGGATGAGTATCGAATTTCGGAAATACGAATGTTTTCCCTAAGTTCTGGGGCATCCTAGCGCATACATACATACATATGTATATGTATATATAAGAATGTGATTTAAGTCACTTAAGCTATTGAGTTTATGGGTTCCTCTCTGTAAAAAAAAAATAAATACAAAATTGAACGCAATGGAATTCATATTTTTAACTGCCTTTTCTTTTTTTCTTCCGCATGGCTTCCTATTATCGCCACACTTTGACCGAAACAGGAAAACTGCAACAACCTACACAAATACAGCGCAACAATACAAAGCCACATAGGCGGCAATAATAGCAGCAATAGTTACAACAGCAAACAGGAAAACAACAACAACAACCAGGATAGTAGTTGGCATACAAGTGGCTATGTGGATGACCACAACAATAATAAAAATGCGGCGACAAACATTATCAGCACCATAACGCACAACTACAATAAAAATGCGTACAACAATGCAAACAATGCGAACACGACTGGCAGTGGCAATGACAAAAGAAACATGGCAAACAGCATTGGCAAGCAGGACAACGAGCAAAACATTGCAGATGACAATGGGAGTGATAATCGCTACGTGCAACAGCAACAACAACAACAACAACAAGAACAACAGGAGATAAAAGAAGCAACAGAAGCAGAGCAAGAAGAGCAGCATTTAGTGTCCTCGTCGACGTCGAGTGAATTGCAACCAGACATTATACCATATCCGGCAATGCTGCCGCCGCGCCACAATAATCGACAACAACAACAAGCGGAGCAAAACCAAAAGAGGCCGGCAAATGGTGACAAGAAAAACAAAAACAATGACAGTAGTAGTAGCAACTGGCGTGGAGGCGAGAAGAGCAGCACGGTCAGCAGTGACAGAGGTGACGGCATGCGTGCGACCATCGAGCGTGACAACAATAATAACAACAAAAACAACAACAAAAAGGGCGTCGAAAGTATGGTTGTGTCGAATGAAAATATTTTTATTGCTGATTTTGGTTTTTATGGCCACGACAGCGACGAGGGCGACCATAATGGCGACGTTGATCACAGCACAGGCGACGACGAAAAGGCGAAATATTACGGAAGCAATGAGCAGCAGCAGCAGCAGCAAAATGCACTTGAGGAGAAGCAAGGCGACCAGGTAGAACAGCAACACAGCCAAGTGGAGGAGTGGCAAGTTGAGAAAAATTTGCATTATGGCTATCGAGAGCAGCAGCTGGCAGCGCCAGTATTTGGACGGGCTTGGCAACAATATTACACACAAGATGAGCAACAACAACAGCAACAAAAACAAAAACAGCAGCAATATCGCGAACAGGAACACCAGCATCACCAACATCACGACCATCACACACATCTTCAGCATCAACAGCGATATCAGCACCAGCATCATCAAGACCACCACCACCACCATCACCACCAGCATCGTCATCACCAGCAACATCCACATCCACATCCGCCACCGCCTCCGCCACAGCCAGAGCATCACTTTGAGCTCGAACAACAGCAGGAGTCAGCAATCACGCCGCACGCACTTCCTCAACGACGCACATAGCAACGCAGACGTGCACCACAAACGCATCGCCAACGCTGGCCGCCACAACGCAAAGGGCGTGGAAAGAGGAAAAAAAGCAACGGAGGAGCGAAACGACGACGCATCGACAGTGGGAAAATGGCGCCGAGGGAAGCAACAGCAGACGCAAGTGCTGGTAATGGGCACACAGGCGGGCACTTCATAAATAAATAAAAGCGAAAAACTGATAAACCGAAGCGACGCGACGCAAAAGCAACAAAATTATGCAAGCGGAATGGCGCAAATGGGAAAAGAAGTGGTAAAACAAAAACAACAAAAGGGCGAAAAACGAAGGATAAGCAAGGATGTGTAGTGCTTGAGAGTTAACAGCAAAGGGACAACTGACAACAGCGACGAAAGCAACAACAAACGCCGCAGTAAAAATAAAGCAGCAAGCGTGCAACAGTAAATAGAATCGAGAGCTTGCAGACAGACAAACGACCAACAAGCGCCGACAGCCAAGCAAACAAAGCAGTCGAACAGTGAAGCAGAGCACTAACAGTAGTTGCAACTTTTGCATATCACAAAGCAAATAAATTTTTAATTTCCAGTGGGGGCAAAAAATGACAAGAGTGCGAAGTGAAAAATAAATGAAATCGCAAAAAATAAAAACGCAAGCGTTGATGGTCCACAACGAAAGGAAGTAACAACTTTCAGGAAACAAAAAAAAA
>NW_023458565.1:20378534-20491148 GCF_013731165.1 Rhagoletis pomonella
ATCATTAGACTTTTTTTAAGGAAGTATTTCTATTCGAAGGCAATTTCGATTTTTTTTTTATTGAAGGCATGACTAGCCGTTTTACATTTTTGGGCATATCTTTGGCATTTACAATCAGATCTGCCCCGAGTAAACAATCTTTTTGGTCCAAAGTTCATTGACCTCAAGTACCCCGTTCTGGTAGTTATTCACCAGATTCAATTAACATATTTCTATTATTCCAGTAGAACTATTAAAAAAAATTAATGCCAAGCGTAGTTATCACCGAAAAAGGCGACTTCTAGATTCTGTCAAAAATAATTTTTTTTTTTTTTTTTTTCAAAATTGCTGTGGAAAAATGCCTTATACTATGTCTCCATTGTGAGATTTAATGAAGATTTAGCCCTCTGACGAGATTTGACGTTAAATCTTTTGAGATTTACCATATAAAATTAAATCTCGAAAGGCAGTAGATTTAAGTTAAATCTTCGTCAAATCTTCAATAATATTGATCAATAAGCACAATTTGTTGGATGTGGCAACCACAAATTCACATGCCATAAATCAAATGACATTTGTGTTTTCAATACAGTTTTACAGTTGAGGACATTGAAATCTAGCCTATCATAAAAACATGAATTTTCGTATTTTTAGGGATTTTTATATTTTTGTTAGTTTGGGAGGAAAATTAGTAATACATATTTACATAACTTTGGTTGTAATAAATTAAGAAAATATTATTTTAATAACTAAAAATTTAGCGATATGTTTTATAGTAATATCATGCAGAGTCTTCTCGGCTTTCTATAAGTCATTTACGCACTGCGACAAAAAATGTATAAATTTCGGTAATGGTTCTGCTTCGATAACATTGCACCGAACATCCTCTAGAACTCAGTTCGTATTGATGATATGCCAAAGGCCCACGATTGGATTTTCGGTTCCCTCCTATGAATAAGAGAGTTCTACAAAAATTTTTCTTTCCGCAAATGTTTTTTACCGTTTTGATAATTTTTCTTAAATTCGGGAAAATGATTCGGAATATGGCACCATTCTTTACACTTTCCAAACTATATAATATACATACATATTTACCACGAATTAGAGGCCAATAAGATTCAGAATTCATATAATGAGATTCCGTTTGGTACCTTCCTTTTATCTGTCTGTATATCAATGTCCGCAACTGTATTTATAAAATCATACATAAGCAACCGTCAAATATTTAAAAATGTGAACGTCAAACATATCTCGTTGTGGTAATGGAGACGGTTGTGATTTAGCAACTGGATTTATTAAATCTTAATGGATAAATCTCTCAATGGAGACATAGTATTAGACTCAGGGGTGTATATATTTGTTTATTTTTCTTGTAAGGCGGTACGCTCTAATGTACATATTGATTGCCTGTAGACGTGACCTTCTTTTTGGCTGTTCGCTTTTTAAATTCACTTTTTTGTACATATGTATATGTATAGTTCGTGTTGAAGTTGTTCGATGGCCATGTTTTTTTGGTTTTGTTTTAATGTTTTTTTTGTACTTTTGCCACTTCACGCTAATTTGTGTATGTATGTGCGTGTATATATGTGCGTGTATATATGTATATAGCGTACTCACAATTTGTATTACCTGTATTCACCTGCCAGCCACAGCGACTTTAATTGGCGCAAAAGTTTAAAGGCCGTTATTGTTTCGTTACTATGGCAATTGCCAAAAGTTGCCAATACACAAAAAGCAAAGTTGAAAGGGGAATTTCAAATTCGAAAGAGTAAAAAAATAGAAAAAAGTAGTGGTAAAAATTTTATTCGCAGAAAAAAAATGCTAACACACAAAGTGACAGCGACTGTGATGACGGAATTCAATGCAATATAGGCCAATTATTGAGCTTCAATAAAGGCTAACAACTGCGCGGCGGCAGTAACAACAAAAACATAGCAGAAACGACAGTGGCACTTAGCTGCTGGCAAGTACATACAGAGGTGGCAAGTGTCGTAAGCTGAAGTGTTTTGTAATTGAAATTTATGGTAATTTGAAAAAATCCCTGCAAAAAGCATTTCTGGAAAAAAAACTGATACAAAAAAAATTTTCGCCGCTAAAAGCAGCCTAATTGACACTTAGAAATTTTGTTTAAAAAGATTTTAATTATTTGCATTGTGCTTTAATTAAACGGTTGACTAATGCGATATCAAAAGCTGAAGCGCCCTGAGGTGGGCAACATTTATAATGGAATATAAAAATACACACAAAAAAACCCTTACTTCATTTATATAAATACTTTAGAATATTTTTGTCCAAAAGTGCTTGTTCTCGCACGCCACAGGGCACGCACATCGCATTAAAAGTTTAACGGTTTGCTTACGACAATAAACAGCAAAGTTCACAAAGTGCAAAGCCTCCGCTGCTTGTTTGCTAAGAAAAGCTAAATGCCTTCTAATGAACCGAATTATGTTATCGAAAATGTATACAAAGTAAATGTATGTATCCTTTTGCCACCACTTGTGACTTTTTTGCTTGTTTATTTTTTGGGTTTTTGTGTTTTGACTTCCTTTATCTTGTGTTGACTCACGTCTGATGTTAATAAATTGCTCAAAATTCTGGCAAATATTAAAATATTCCAGCAGATGATTAATCATCTGCTCAAACAAACGTCTATGCAAACAGAGCTAATATTTATTTTTAGATTTTTTCAACTCATTTTACCCATTTTTCCTATGGCTATAAAAAAGTTTACGTTTAATGTAACGTAAAACCTTAAAATTTTTAACTTCCAAAAACTTATGGCGTTGTCTTTTCCATACAAAATGTCGCATTTTCTATATGTAGGTAGAGGTCACTGAGAAGGAACAATTTTTCGGTAGAAAAGAAAACATCATTAATTTTTTTCCACCTAATTCTATTTTCACTAAAATCGGCTGAGATTTACGATTTTCGAAATTTCCGGACCTTATACTGGACAAGAAATTAAATTGCACCTTATACACATTTGAAAGTATGAGGAAAGCCACAGGGGCTCTCTACACATGAACAGTTGGCCGCCCTAAAAAAAAGTTCGGCGTGTGCATGCTTAGTCTAATCCGGTATTTACAGTCTAATCTTAAGCGATGATATATCGAAGTTCTCGTCTCTATAAAACAATACACCAAAGCTCCTTGACCTCAATTACCCCGTACCCTAACGTACCGTCCTAATATCAGCAAATTAAAGTTTGTCAAAAATCATTAAACTTTCGCTTAGGATGTATTTTGATTATTTAAGTGGAATGTAGGTTTCACCGAAGAATGAAAAACCTCGACCGTTAGGCTTGGCAAAAAAAAGAAATCCAAATTGCATTGCAAAAATACTCGGCACTCAGAGTGTAATGTTCGTTTCGGGGCCCATTTGCGGTTCTATAGGATCTATTACTTATATTTTCGATTATTCTGAGATTATTTTCCGGTTCTTTTAGAATCGAGTTTCGGTTCTTCCGGAACCATTTTCCAGTTATTTTGGAATCTGATTTAAATTTTTCCGGGACTTTCTCCGGCTATTTCGGAGTCTAGTTTCGGTTGTTCCGGAAGCGTTTTTCGGTTCTTTTGGAATCGAGTTTCGGTTCTTCCGGAAACGTTTTTCGGTTCTTTCGGAACCTAGTAATTATTTTTTCGGTTATTCTTAGATTGATTTCCCGTTCTTCCGGAATCGTTTTTCGGTTCTTTTGGAATCGATTTTGGGTTCTTCGGAACCGTTTTCCGGTTATTTTGCCTGTAAGTTTCGGCTTTTCTGGAAACGTTTTTTGGTTCTTTTGGAACGGAGTTTCGGTTCTTCCGCAACCGTTCTCGGGTCTTTTGGGGTTCCTGTACCAACCGGGCCGGTCGGTTCTCTGAAGGACCCCGTTTTCCGGTTCCGGTTCTCCGGTTCTGTGCATCATTAGTGATAGGGTATAATATATAGTACATGTATGTATGTATGTATGCCAAATACATCAGTATCAATTTCAAAAGTTTGCTGTGAAGTGCTGAAAAAATGCTTAGCTTCACTTTGTGATAGGACAACAATCGGCTCTGGGTATGACTAAATATAAAGAAATTTAAATTGCTAAAAGCTTAAGCAAACTGTCCGTGATTAACACAAAATTAAAAGTACGTTTTTCAAAGTTATTTTGAACTTCTTTTGTGTTAAGAAAACTTCGCTCCAAAGTTAAAGCTTTTACTAAATTAAATTCCATTAGCAATTACCTAACATAAATATCAATGATGAACCGGCGTGAAGATATACTACTTTGTACATGTGCATATGTATATATTTACAAATATTAATACCCTGCAGGAAATTTAATTAATTTGAAAGTAATTTATAAAGTATTCGTACTTTATTTTCAATGATAACTAATTGAAATTCTCATTTTTTCCTGCAACGAACTCATTTATTTAACATGGCGTTATCCTAGGAAGCAGTCAGTTGCCTTTTACTGCATATATTTCCAACTACTTTAAAATACATTTGTCTTAAACAACTTCAAAGTCAGAATGTTTCGTTTGAATACGCTTGCGTTCTGCACTTCACTGCTGATTTTTCATACTTCCAAGACACAAATTGTTTCTTTGAGTAAAAAGATTATCAATATTCAAAACATTTACTCATTGCATTTGTTTTTAAAATAGACTTTCAATTAATTGATTTAAACACAAAACATCACTTCCTTCCGTCAGGGTATTTATTGCTAGTATTCCTTGCAAAAACCACCAAAACCGCTTGCACAGACTGATACAAAATTTTGTGTGGCATATCGATATGCTTTCATGGCTTTTTGTGGTATTTTAATACATAAAAGCCTTAAAATGAGAGAAAAGCAAGATAAATTCGACAGCAGATGACTTGCAAGTATGCGACCAAGTATACGTGTATTCTAGTACTCTAATAAATATATACTTATTTGTACATCTGTACGCATGTATGTATGTACATAGTAGCTATGTGCCACTTTTGAAGCTCGTCCATTCAGCATTGCCTTCTAAGTCAACCGGCTGTGACTTTTTATTTTACAACTTTTTTCCTTTCTCTTCCTATCGATATCCGCATGCCACTTAAAGTTGAACATAAATTTCATGCATCCGATTTGCACAGTTGGATTTTGCGTGCATACAAGTGCATGTGTGTACTTACGCATACACATTCTATTCAGTTTTTCTCCATTCGAGTTGAGAAGAGGAACTTTATTGTTTTTTTTTTTTTTTAATAAATCAATAAAGATGTGAAGACAGCCGGGTATTCAAACGGCACGACCCCTAAGTGGCAGTGATAAAATCAATAAGAATTTATTTTCGAAATTTTAAAACGTGAACTTTTGAGAACTCAACCATACTAAGTGCTGCATATGTGCATATGTGTTTATATTAGACCATACCACGATATATGGATCAAAAAAATATTTATTTGTTCCAAGCGATTTTGAACCGTAACAATAGGAGTAATTAATAATGTGTGTAAACAATTTCTATGGCACCCTGTAAAAACATCTAAATCGGTTTTTCCTATAACTTTTCGTATATTATGTCCGGTTTCTATAAATAATAATACCAAGGTATCTAGAAAGCCTAAACTTTTTTATATAGAACTTTGGAAGTGTATTTTTAAGACTGATTATCTACAGGGTGCCATTTTTATAAAAAATATTATAACTTTTTCGTTTGACATGAGAGTGTTGCCTTTCTTGGGGGTATGTATGTATGTATATTATAGAAATCAGACATCAAACAAAGAAATTATAGAAAAAAAACCGATTAAGCTGTTTCTACAGGGTGCCAAAAAAAAAAACTGCTTCGAATAAATCGCAGACATAACTATTATAAAAGAAAAGAATTAAATTGCATCAATAATTACACCGGCCTGCGAAATTTAACTTTATTTTCCCAATTCCGATAATGTTTTATTTTATTTTTATTTTTTAATATCTAATAAAATACAGCCCTGTTTTTTTCTAGCACTTCGAGATTTATTTTTATTGATGACATCAATACTTTACAGTTTTTAAAATTTTTCATGAAAAGCCAAAAGATAATTAATTTAATTAAATTTTTACTTAAAAACAATTTTAGTTAAAAATATCACTAAGTACTAAGTCAAACAGAAACACTTTTGGAAATTCGAAGTTAACGCTAGTAATACGCGGTAACACTGAGAAAAAAATACTATATCGGAAAACATGTTGGATTTTTGTTTATAAATTTTTTCGTGGCTTAGTGCCTTTCTATTTCTTGGTTTCTAAGGGGAAAGCCATCGCATGCCTGTGTAAACATTTTCTTGTAAAAGACAAAAATTATTTACCATAAATTAAACATAAAAATATTCGTTTTTGTAAAAAAATACCCCTTAAGACTAAGTTAGCCACAAAGGCTTATGAGAATTCGGGTAACTTCGGGTTATCATCCAACTCGTCCTCAATTTAAGATTTTTTAAAAGTGGAGTTAATCAACTGGCACAGTGAGCGGCTCATTTAATATACAATTATCATGGAACTTATATCTGACATTATGTCGAAGCCCCGGGAACTCTCCGCCTTGTAATTATGGACCATGAAATCCGAATGCAATCCCCATTTCTTACACAAAATGTTTTTTCCGGAATAGAAAGCATAAATAGCCGTTTTAAATCAGAGCTTCATACTTGGCTGCAAATTGAATTTAGAAGCAGGTATCTTCAAACCAATTAAAAATATACATGTGCACACAAATTAATATAACCACTCTTTGAGATTTTTTTTTTGGGTTATATTAAACTATTTGTAGTACAGTAGTTATGCCATCTACATATGTATCTAGAAATTTCACAAAATTTTCGAAATTCCTTGAACAATCATACACCTCTCTATTTGTAAGTATTGGTTTAAAGAAACGATTTAAAAGTTGTTGCAAAATTCTAAAGCCAAACATAGAAATAATACTCGTAGTATGGTTTAAGGCGCTTGTTCTTACATGCAGATACAAATAATTATATATATGCAATGCACACATACGAGATTTCGAGCCCGAACCGCAAAATATGGTGGCTTCACTTAACTCAAAGCCAACGAAAAAAACTATGAATATATATATGTATACAGGCAGAAACGCACCCGCATACTATGTGGAAAGAAATCAAGGATATGAAATTCAACAATGTATTTTTTTGCAAACAACTTTTGTAAAACACGAAGGACAACAGCAAAAGAAAATGCAGAGCACAGTTGGTCACTCAGAGCCCAAGTAAGCATGAAATCTATTTTTATGCAGTATATATTTCATAAATATCTATACAAATATTGAATTTTTCGAAGAATAATGGCGAATTTGTTTACAGAAGCAAATACTTCTAGTTAGCGTAGGAAATTTTATTAAAAAGGAAGCAAATATTTAAATCGTATGCGCATATTCAAATGTGTATGAAAGTGCAGTTGTTGGCATATGTAAATAAGTATTGCTCTTCCACGCCAAAGTCCTACGAAGAAAATACTCCCAGCGTTGCTATCATTGACTGCATCTATTGTGAGCTAAGTACGCCGCTCAGGTTTAAGTACGGATTATTTGCAAGCGATTTATTGCTGGTCTACTAGTCGCCCTTTTTACTTTGTTGAATTCGCTACGCTCTCACAACTCTTAACCTTTTCCAATGCAAATAAATAAATCGAGGCCATGAAAACAATAAAGCGATACGACGTTTTACGGTAAGGTAAACGGAAAATATTTTCATATGTATGTAAATGCATATATTATAAAAGCGTAAGCGTGTGCGTGTGTATGAAATATTTGTGAATCGTGACCACAACGAATAGCTTATTAAAATGCTATGTTTTATTTTAATGGGTGTAAATGTATATAAATCCTACGAATATATAAATATTATAAATTGGAATGTTCGTGAGTGTGTGTGTGTGTGTGAGTAGGTTTTTTGCATTTTCACGCTAAAACGTCTGAATATATTTCAATGAAATTTGGCACGTAGAGTGTTTATAACTAAGCTATAGGATATTACTACTGAACCCGCATGGCGTTAAAATGCCCAAAATTGAATTTCAAAAACTTAAAAAATATTCCAAATTTTAGTGAGAGTTATAAGACATCCGAGTGCCATATTTCATCAAAACCTTGCAGCCGTTTCTGAGTGAGGAGCAGTCTCGCATAGTGCATGTTTTTATTTTCATCGAATTTAAAATCACCCTATACCGATGACAAAAGATCGTAATTAAAACAATAAAACTTTTTTCGTAAAAAAATTTAAAAAAGTGGAACAAGAAAATAGCGCTATGTTTGGAAATTACCCATATACATTGGACCGTAACCCCTTAAAAGCCAACAAAACCACCCCTGAATCTAAATAATTGTTGCAAGGCAATTTCGAAAAAAAAGAACTGTGAGCGAATGGATAAGTACTAGAACGAGGCCAACTTTAGAACAAATAAGTTTTCTCCTCGAGGGAGGAACATCGATATATAATACTTTAAGATAAGACTGTAAATGCCGAGAATATGGCGAAAAATGTAAACAGGCGACCCCAACGTTCGGCAAAAATTTTTTTTTTTCGAAGTTGCCTTGCAAAAATACTTACTTTAGACTTAGGTCTCTATAGGATTGTTTGTACTGAGTTGCACAGTTATTGCACTAAAATCCAAATCGTTTTGATATTTTGTTCATACCTATGTTATTGTACAATACTTTGAAACTATCAAAATATACAACGCACATTCATATTACTTGCACATCTTTACTTGAGCAACGTTTCTCCAAAATAATGTTTGCGCAATTTTATTGTGAAGTAATTTCTACAATATTGACTTGTACAAGCCTCGGGTTGCGCAATGATTTTGTGTGCTTTAAGGGCCCGCCCTATTAGGCATCAGTTAAAACTTGCAGCTGGTTATAAATATGTCTAAGCATAAATACCCTAAATAAATTATAAATTTGCAATCAAAAAGCAATTGTCGAAAGTGCATCAAATACTTGATTTATCAACAACAATGACTGCCTGAAGTGCATGTAACTTTGAACACAGCATTGAAAATTATTTAAGAACTTGAGGGATATCATTTTGCGAGTACCACCACCCAACTGTATGAGTAAGCGGATATGTTGCAGATGTGCAAAAACGTACATAAATAAAAGTAATTAATGTAGTAAATAGACTAAAACAGTGGTAACATATGCTTAGAAGCATATAAATACATATGTATCAAAATATCATTTAAACTGAAGAGGCATGAAGAGAGATCGTAACTTTGTTAGTGTTAAAAAAAAACATATTTGTGTAAATAAATACCTGAAGGGTGTTCCCAAGTAGATTGATTTTTAAATTTTAAAATGATATCGAGCGTTAACTGCCAAACAGATGTAAGCGACATTTATTTACAACTTTTCTTTTTAATGCAGAAATGCATCTAGACGCTTTAAAAAAAAAATTGAAAAAAATGCCACTTACGTCTTTTTGGCGGCTAGGGATCGATATTATGAGATCAAGTATATAAGTCCCTCTTCCTACCGATTTCGAGTTCCTTGAAAATACTTGCAATTAAGCATGGAATTCTGGTACGATGCGGCACAATTTTCCATTAAAATATTGCATTATTTTTGAACCAGACTTACACAAATATGTAGTTATTTTCAGATATATTTTAATGATCTGTCAATTTTTTGTCTCTACAATAAGAAAAAGTGCAACAATATCAAAAGCAAATCCATGGCATTCATTTGAACTCATTATAAAAGCAGGAATTTGTTGTTTAAATCCGATTGTGCAAACAAAAATATACAGATTTGTGGAACAGCGCGTATATGCATTTCTGTATACCCAATAAACCAAATATATAAAATTATAAAATTTGTATTTTGTTAACTTTATTTACACAGGTTTACAAATAAAAAAGTTTATGCATTATAAACCAAAGCTATATATGCCTATGCTATTCGTCACGCTGAATGGGAATCCCAGGTCCGTTAGCCTCCATCTCGTCAGGTTCGCGGTCAGTTGAAGGTCAAGTAGGGAATAATTCATTGAATAAACCTGAAAATTCATATAGTATATGGGGTTTATGATAATGTCAGGTTCTAGGGCATTTGAGGGTGATATGGGACAAAAATTTATTCAATAAAAATAAAAAAAAAACATTCGTTTGTTCTTGTAGTCACTGAATCCGAATATGGGGGTACCTTGATAACTCAAGGTCATCTAGAAGTCATGCCAAAATCAAATTCAAAAAAGATATAGTGAATTTTCAGGCTTATATATGTAAACAAATTCAAGCACATTGTTGCATTCTACAGTACTTTTTGAAAGCATTCAAAATTTTCAAAAATATGTGATAAATTGCAAAAATAAAAAATATTTGTAAATTAAAACTAAATTTAAAAATATTTGTTTATGTAAAACAATCATTTACTATACCACAACATTTTGCGCATATGAGCAAATATCATGAGCTGTTAAATTTTTCGATTTTTTTTTTTCATTTGATGACACACTAGTTTTATTGCAACAGATTCGTTCGTTTTGGCAAGACGAACATTTTCACCGTTTAATTTTAGCATTTTGAAGTATCTAAAACTATTAAAATTAAAAAAATTTTAAAATTTCAAAAATTATAAAATAACTGCGAGAGATATTCTGCATGCTGCCATTTTTTAATTTGGGGCATGTGCTTGAAACTTCAAAGATATGTTGTATTTGATGCCAACATCCATTGCCTCTAATGTGAACATTCTATGGCGTAGGATGACGTCTATTGCTTGGATATCACACTTGTTATTTGTACACAATGACCAGTACCCATAGGTTGAAGTTGATTAAGCATGCCTTTCGTAAGCCTTAGACACCAGCCTACGACTTCCTGCTGCTCCTTTCTTCAGATGGAAGCAAAATATCAATGCTTACCGCAAACTGAGTTTTGTAAGCAAAAAAGCTGGCATTATCGCCACAAAAAAAAAAGTATTTTATTTACAACCTGATGAAATTAAATACTTTTAAATGTGGTTAAAAGATGATGCTTCAATATGCGGCCGGCTGCAACACTGTACGATATGTTTGAACATTACCGATGCACTCTGTCGACAATTCTTTGAAACTTTTTTGGTTCATTGGGTTTTCATAAATTTCTAAGTAGATAAATGTGTAACATACTTCTAACTCTCGCTTTATAATCAGCGCATTTTTTTTTTTTTTTGTTTGCATCCACGCGTTGGAAATCGTAAAATCATTCATTTTAATGAGGCACAGACAGACATTGAAAATGCTGCGCTACAAAGTAGTAGATATGCGAAAGACAAATAGCCGACGGCATTAATGCAATTTAATGTGCTGAAGCTTTCTTTTTATTTCATGACAGCCCTTCGCTTCATTTTCATGCCGAACAAGCTAGCTGCAAGTTGTAATGCAATGTTTGTCTTTTCATAGCCCTTGGACAAATATCTGCATGTCACGCGTGATTATGTTTTTCCTACGCTCATAGCCGGAAGCGAGTGAGCCGGCACGCGATAACCTCTCAGTCATAGCAGCTGTCATTGGTCGACGAGCCGTCATTAGTCAACTAGGCTAGAGGAAAAAGCAAAAACATTACAAAAAAATGGAAAACCAAAAATATGAAAAAACAAACAAAAAACCAACAAATGCAAAAAACAAAATTATTTATGTAAAGCACCGAAATGAAAGGACAACTCGAGGCCTTACAGCTGGCAGCGTTTAGCAATGGCACAATTCATTACGTTCAGCACTGCCGTTGCGTCGGTCACAAAGTAATAAGTATGAAAAAATTTAACGCCGAAGAGGGAAAAGAAAGAACTAAATAACACTAAGAACGAGTATGTATGTACACAATTGAAACTTGGCTTAGTCATTCGCCTTAAACATAAATACAAACAGCAACTTTGCAGCTTAAATGGCAACACATATACAAACAAGACTATTAAGTATTTCACTATGCAGATAATGAAAAGCTTAGTAAAGCATGAATGGCGATAATATTGATGTTGTCACAAGATTGCAGTTCAAAAGATAAACAGACAGATAGAACACGCGAGCAAAGCAAGGAAATGATAGACAATTACAAATATTCGCTGAGCTGCAATTATAAATTGCAAATCCTTCTTGCACACAACTACGCTAACAGCCACAATAGCAACAACAATTGCAAATAATCATGAAAAAAATTTAAAAGAAAATCACCGCATTTTTTTCATGTTTAAAAACAAGTCAAAGAGAAAGAAACACTAATAACGATGATAGCGTATAACAATTAACTTCGTTTGCGCAGCTGTTTCCACTGCCGGCTGCTGGCAAGTTGATTAAAAAACACTCATCCGCAATGGTGTACCCCATAAAGCGAGCGAGCAAACGTGCCAGTTGGGGGGGCGAATGAAATCGTATTGGCAGCAAAAAATGTAGCGCAAACACAAAGAGAATTTGTTTACCTTAAATGCTTGTAAGTTTTTAAACTGTAATTAATGATGAAAATTATGCAAAAAAATTAGCAGGGAGCCATACTCCGTTTAAGAAGGGATGAAGTGAAAAAACTTTACATCGTTTCACATACATACATAGAATTTTCTTTCTGCTTGTAAGTAAAGATACTAAAAAAAATTGTCAAAATGATTAAATTTCAGGACTTTTTTACTAATGACACAGTCATTGATAGTGGGTTAGTGGTTTGTGGTTTTTACACACTTCATAGAGCGCGAATTAAGTAACAGTACTTTTTTGTATTAATAGCAGCAATGGTTATTCAAAAAAACATTTCTATAGCTTTTAATCTATAAAAATACAGTTAACATTTGAGATTACCTATTTTCGTTATCTGTAGCTACCGAGACCTCAGCCGCTTGCACCAGAGCCACTGGACGATCTATTAGTTAGGGCATCCGCTGGCGCTTGGCGAGCGCCTCTTAGAGATCAACTGGCGCTCCTCAATAGTCGCACAGTTTCTGACACCTAACGAGAGATCCACATGTGCATCTAGCAACGCGCACTGTCACTCTCACTCTTACACCGTTGATGTAAACCGCCAACAGATTCACCAATATACTATTCAATGGTCGTCTACCAGTGCTCGGAATTCTACCACATTGTTGCAGAATTTTTCAGCATCTACCATACGAGGAAATCTATATATTCGCGTTTTTGGGAAGTTTTATTTTACTCGTCACAATTTTATTTATTTGTTTTTTTTTTTTTAATTTTAAGAGCACAAAATTGTCCAACACTAAAAAATATGTAATAAAAAACTGGCAGCGCTGTGCAAAGTTGTAAAATCTTTAAAAATATGTACAAAAAAATTGTCAACGCAATTTCTTAGTAACTTTTATAGGCATACTAAAATTTAATTGGCTATGAAATTGCACCAAAATTTTTTCCACAAATTCTAATTAAAAACTTTGCAGAATTTTTGTAATTTTTGCACAAAGTTTGAATGTGTTTTGTTAGATAATGAGTTATACTTTCCACATATTATATTAGGTGCAATTCATTTCAGGGACTGATTGAAATGTTATAATTAAAACTAAATGTCGTTCCCGTAGTCTTGTTACCAAGAGGACTTAAAACCCCAAACCGAAATGAGAACAATGCATTCGAGAGTGTTTTCAGAAGAACGATTGTGAGAACAAAACTGTCGGGAGCATTCTCAAGCGGAATTATATAAGAATAAAAACCCGCGGAACGTGCCAAAAGGCACAAAATGCGTACAATAATTTCGAGAACATTTCTAAGCTTGGAACGTTCTGGCAAAGAACAAAATGGGAACAAAAGTCTAAGTAACTTTTCTCAAAAAAACAATTTGGGAACTAAAGTCTCTGGAAATTTTTGGCAGAGAACAAAACGGGAACAAATCATCTCTGAACTATTATTCGCGAAGAATGGAAACAATAACCAGATGTTTCTCATATCGATGCTATTAGTTTGAAATATTTGAATATTAAAATTAGTCAAAAAAGAACTGAAAGATAATTTTGCAAACTAAGCCAAGGAAAGACTTAAGACTTGAACTTTTCTTGCACAGAAAATAAAAAATTGTTCTTTGCGCAAACAGTTCACCCAAATGATAAACGATCAGGAAGCTGATATGATCCATTTTTTCTCTGGCTAAGAATTAACAATCATGGATTTAACTGAAATGATTTTTTATCCCAATACACAGACGCTGCTCTCATTACTAACGCTTAGTTCTCAAAACTTTTGTTTTCATTTTGTTCGCTAGTATAATGTTTCTCAAACTTTTGTTCTTATGTGATCCTCCCTGAAAACGTTCTCTATACTTTCGTTCTGATTTCGCACTCATTGGAAACGTTCCCGAAAACTTCTCTCTCATTCTCTTCTTCTTGAGCATTTTCTTGAAATGTTATCTCTCTTTCGGTTCTTTTTGAGAACGTTCTTTACGGAAACGTTCGCGAACCTTTAGCTCTCATTTGTTCCCGTTCAAACTGCTCTCAATACTCTTGTTCGCGTCTGGTTATTTTGCGGAAACGTTATTGATATTACATTTTGTTCTAATGCAGAACTTAACCAAAACCAAGCCCGCTCTCGGTCCCGTAATTTATTTCAATAAAACTAAGTAAACATAAATATTTTCACATATTTCTTTTATCTAACCCTCTTAGAAATATTTTCAAACAAAAGTCTTCTTAAGCCCCTCTCGTCTAGCACCCATATTCTCATACACATTTCAATTGCCCAATTCCCTTAACCCTTAACCCTTAATTAGGCGCATGGGGTCAAGGCCATTTCAGGTTGAAAACAAAATGCCTTGGAGTGCTTGGAGCGTGCTCGCGTAGCTTCTCAACTCCCCGCGGGGTATGTAATAAAGTCACTGCCAGAACATCGGCGAGTACATATGTGTCGCTATGAGTGCTGACCCCATGCGACCACCAATGTAACATTTTTTGGGGGAGGTAAGTTTTTAATTTTTTTTTGTTTGAAGTCGAAAATATGTTTTTGGTTTTTTAAGTTTACGACAATAGAGTACTTTAATATTTTTGCTAATACACACTTCGTTTCTTTTATTTTTGAAACTGTTTTTTCAACACTTTTATTGTGGTCACTGGGGACCCCATGCGACTAATTGTGTGATTTTTTTATGCATCTAATTAAGGCAAATTCTAGTCGAATTTTATTTTTTAAACCAGCAACCCTCCTGCTGGTAGTTTAGAAATGAGGCCTTTCAAAACCCTTGATGTTAAAAATAAAGATTTCCTAACGCCCTATCGGTTGCTAACCATATTTTAATTTTTCATACAACTTGTGTAGAATCTAATTAAATTTGACATTTAAAATAGGTGGCAACCCTACTCAAAATATTTTGAGACCACATCCTACTTAAATCTCTTTCATCTGAAACCCATTCCACTAACCTTGTTCCTTTAATTCGGGATGAATTTGATTCTTTAAATATGTGGCAACCCTCCTACATATAATTTAGAAACAAAGCTTTTTTTAACCAATTTCGATTAATACACATATTGTAAAATTTCACTTAACTTATTAAATAATTGGAATTTTATTTCTTTTTTAGAAATTAGGAATTGTTTTAATAATTTCAGGAAAGTCAAAACTAAGTTTAGATTACTTTGAAAAAGAATTGGAAACAATAAACGGCCAAAGTTTTTTGTTTGAAAGACAATAATGAAATATAATATAATACACATTTTATGATCCCCCTGATACTTAACCTTCACTTAAATGTACGCTAGTTGGCATTTTTTTCCAAAAAAAGAGCCTCCTAAAATTTGAAATTTTTTTTCTAAAAGGTTTTTCGGGCAAAATTATATTCAACGGTTTTTTTTCATAAAGTCCATTGTCTTTCGTGAGACAACAAAAAGATTTTTGTTGTTGATTTTGTCGGGATATACTCGTATATATGTATAGTAGGGCACTCATCAGGACAGCATACACTTCTAACCCTTCGGCTATCATGGGTGTCTTAATCCTTAATAAGAACATAACTCACCTGCCTTCCCAAAGCAATCATGCAACATATATGTATGAACTAAATTAATAAAAAAAAGTTTCGAACCAACAAACATGTAATCAACACATCACCAGCCCATCAACTACAACAATTTACTATGAGTGTAGTAGTTGATTACACCAAACAGTTTGCGGAAACCCACGATTATCCTTATAAATGTCATTACAAAGCAAAGCCTTACAGCTGCACGCAAACGTTAAAATGTTTGCAATGGATGCAGTAATTGCGGTAATTTGCGTCAACATTCAGACAATTATGTTTTTTTCAACTTTTATTTTTTAAATGCGCGTTCATGTGATGACACTTATGCACTGCTGCAGGCGCTTTTGCAGTACGCCGACTACAAATTACGGTGTATTTATGTACATATATGTATGTAAGTAAGCAGATACGCTGTTGGTTGGCCTCATTCGTTTTATGTAATTATTTTTTTTAAATGCTTTGGTAACGTTGAGTAATTATTTATTTACAACAGTACTTCGAAACATATGTTTGCTTATGTTTCTGTATGTACTTCTGCATGTTTCAGCTTTAAAAAATATACTTATGTATGTATGTACTATATAATACGTACAGCATATTAAAATAGTAGCAATGTTTTTGGCTTGAATGCATTTAATGAAATAAATAAATTTGTAATAAAAATTCTAGATTTCTTCAAATCCCCCAGCTTAGGTTAAACTCAACTAAGCTGTCCATTGTGATGCCTTTAAGTGGGGAGAGGGAAAAGGCAGTAGGGTGGACGGAAGGTGAATGGAAAGATAGGAAAAGAGGGGGGAAATAGAAACGCTCCGTGCTCGCAAATAACCTCTTCAGTTGGCTGATGTCCATTCCCTACAGCTCATAGGGAGTGCGAAAAAAGTGCGATCCAAGGTGCTTAAAACTTAGTCTCACAAAAGCGGGCACCAGAGCAACAGGCATTGAGATGATTCCACTTCTTCTTCCACCTCATCATCCTCCATGCAGCTGGTGCAGTAAGGGTCATCGATGATGTTCTGCCTTACGGCATGCTTACTTATTAGCGAGAGATGCAGCTTGCTTAACCTCATGAGCTCCCCAGATTGCCTACGGTCTCAGCACCTAGAACAGTGCAACGATATGTCTATCATCTGAAGCTATAAGGTTCTCTCTGCATTGTTTTATTATGCTGCATGTGATGCTTACACAGCCAAGTGCATTAATGGCTGCCTGGCTATCCGAGAATATAGCAATGCTGGTGCCGGCTAGCTTCGACACTAAAATTATTTTGCACGATTTTTGATATGGCAAAGATCTCTGCCTGAGAAACATTACCCGAATTCGGTAGTTGAATAGAATCTTCGATTTGGAGGTCAGTTGAAAAAATTCCCGCCCCTACTCCATAATTTATTTTCTAGCTGTCCGTAAAAATAGATATAAAAATATACACAAATATACTTTGGCGCACATTTAGCATTAATATTCGTTATATATATGTGAATCATTACCAATATATTTATCGCTATTGCTATTGGTGTTCTTATTAATAATGTTGGGAATAATTTTCATACGTTCTTAATTATTTATCTATAAATTTATCGATACATTTATCGATATTATCATTCGCTATATAAATATCGAGATATCTATCATAAAAACAAATAACTTTCAAGAGTACTATCGATGTAAATATATATAAATATATAAATATGCACATACATATACACATGTGTGTATATTAATAAATCCTACCAAAATATGTGAAATACGCAGTTTCGAAAAAAGTGTTGGTCAGGGCCTTTGTGAATTAAGGTAACGATATGTATGTACATTAGGGTGCCTCGCCAAAAAGAAATGCGGATTTTCCATGAGAATAATAAAATCTATTTTATTATAAGAGCTCCGGCAAAATAATTCGGAAAAACATTAAGATTTATGTGAGGTAGACCGATTTGAAAATACTTCCAAAAATCTCATTATTTTGATTACGTTGGTACAAATTCTTAACACCTTTATGCAGATCTTCTAAGTTTTAACTCTGCTATCATCTGAGATAATTTTTTTAAAAAAAATATTTGTTTAACAAATTTTATTTAAAAAAAACTCCATTTCGGAGATATTTTTAAATCGGTACAGGGCACGTAAATGTTAATATTTTTCTAAAACATGCTGGCAGGGGTCTCACAATATAATAGATTTTATAATTCCGGTGGAAAAACGGTACCGATTTTTTGTTTCTTGGGATAGCCATGCACCCTAATATACATACATTTATTTAAGCACATTATTTTTCCACATCTGCCTTCAGCGTTCTCATATTTCGACTTACATACGCTATCCAGTCCGCAACAGTTGACGTAGGTTAATTATTTTACTGAAAAAATTATTGACTATGTTAAATTCCTTTGCACAGCACCTCCTGAAATAACAGAGTAAGAGCAACACGAATATTGAAATATTTTAAACATACAGCAATCATTTACATACGTCCATACATTTAAATACAAAATTAAATAAACGGCCACAAGAAAAGAAACCATAAACGAAATGCCATCATTGAAAACCGGTTGGCGAAAAAATTTTGTCTTTTAGCAGCTTTTTAAAGTGCAACATGGCGTATGAGTGTCGCTGGAAGTGAATATTCGACATTTATGGTCGTATCGAAGTGCCATGCTTACCGCCATTATTTGTTAACTACCTTTTTATATGCAGTCTGCTGATCGTTTGACAAATATTTTTTTTTTTTAATAATATTGCGAATTTTTTTTCGAAGACAACCTTTTAGCCGGCCAGCATACTGGCTGACTCCGTGTACGAAAATGCAATTATTGGCATTGCTCACATTTAATTAATGACAAAAGAAAGGCAACTTTCTTCGCTTCGCTGATTTTAATAAATGTAAACGCACACACACACACACACATAGATATACATATGCGTAAAGGTTAACGGAGCATTATGGCAATAACTGTTCAATTAAATTCCGTTTAACTCTTTTCTTTTTTATTTTTCCAACAAGTTTCCGAACAACAATAAAAGTGAAAAATGCATATTAAATTCCTTTTTGTTCACTTTTTTTTATACAAAGAAAATTTCATATGAAATTCCAACAAAATGATGCTGATGACAAGCGACTTTTTGTAGCGTAATGAGTAATTTTCATGCTGAAATACAAGAGACAATAAATGAGAGAGGCAGACAGCAGGGCAATGCAGTGCAGTGAGAGCCACAAAGAAAATTATATTATTTAAAAAAAAAGAATTAACAAGAAAAGGCCAACAACTAAAGCACTGCCTTTAATGCTTTTTCGGTTTTCACGCCTGCTTGAATTTCCTTTTCCGCTATTGAGTTTTCACTTTCCCTTACTTCGCCATTTTTAACAGCTCTGCAATATTTTCGTATTCAGCTGTCGTTCAGTTTTGCTGCTGGCAATTGGATGCTTTTCCATATAAATAAATAAACTTAAAAGCCTTTAATAAAGCAGAAAAGCAATGTCGATATAAACAAAAGGGGCAAGCGTTATCGCAAAGGCCGACCGACGGCAGCAAAAGGATGGACTTTTATGGAAGCTGCTGAAAAAGGCGATGAAGCACTTTAGTGCCTTTGTAGCAGTCGTCAAAGCATAATATAATGCTTTGTAATTATTATTGTTTTTTTTTTTATAAGTCGGTTACTGTTATGGTGGCTATTATGCGATTTTTTTATTTACGTATATATATACATGTATCTGCAACGTTGCGTTCTTCTGCGGTACGTAAATGTTACTCAACTTTATTTCCCTTTTACCGCATTGAATACTTTTTAACCGACTTCAAAAAGGAGGAGGTTATTAATTCGTCGAAATGTTTTATTTTTTTTTTATGTATATTACGTCATAAGTTTGGACCACGTTAACCGGTTTTACGAGGTGGTCCGATACTAATTTGGTTTAGAACCGGTCATCTTTTAATTTTTATATGAAAATTGAAGTTATTTTTGTTCTTTTGTTTAAAAATGGCTTGTACTTTTTCCCGAAAAAGCACAAAAAATTATTTCAATTATGTACATTAGTGTGGTGCAACTTTTGTATGGGGAAAAAAATTCATCCTATTAAAACGGGTCACCCCCTTAGTTTTTCCTTTTGATATCTGCAATATCCATACCAACATTCAGTTTTCTACTGCAACCAATACAGAGTGCTCAATCAACTTGAAAGGCGCTACTGGATCGTTGTAAAACTGTCAAAAATATTGGTGATTTTTATAAAAAGCTACTGTTGCCATAACAACTGAAGCTTTTGATATTTTAATAGATAATTTAAATTTGAAATGTTTTTAGGTTAGTTAACAAATTGTTTGATTGATACATATATGTACACAATACCTCTAGAGTAAAATATGAGCATCATGAGCATCCCCTAAATGAATACTTAGAAACGTAAAGTTTAGTATAAGCACCTCTTTCGGCAAGAGGAAACATTTTGGAAGGTGCCCAAAACCCTATCTGGGAATTTTTTTTTTTTACCGCTCTAATGTACATCACAAAGAGCAAACTATGAGTTCTTGCATTGAAAATATTTTATCCCAAACCAACGTATCGACAAAGCGGGTTTGAACATACCGATTGCGAATAAACTGCAATGAATATTATTAATACCTTGACAAATTACTTATTCCACTTTCAAAAGAAGCAACGTATATATTTATGCTTCACGCTTTCTTTTTTCTTATATTGTGTGTATTTGTATAAGCATTAAGTGTCCAACGACCATTTGACCTTTTTTTATTATGCTTCACCCGGCCGACTGCTGACTAACTAATTTACCCCTTTTACACATACATTTCACTGACATTTTTCATAACTGCATATTTACAGTTGTAATCAATTTTTTTATTACCGTAATATTTATGTACATATAACAGCTACTGTACTTTTTCTGTGTTATCTGTTTATATTTTTAGGAAAATGCTGATATTGCTGCCGTTGTTGGGTGTGTTTTTTAACGGTTTGACCACAGCGCATGTAGAGGCGAATTTAAGTTTGGAATTTAAAGCCACAAAGGTAAGTTAGCAAAAACTATTCGTATACATACGTCCCACTCCCTCTTACATACTAGACTAGCGGATTTATGAAAAAATTTACACATATCGCACACCGTCTTCAAAAGAGTCACAACTCAAAATTAGCCATTTTTGAGATTATGCGCTAGAAATGTACACAGAGCTTTTATTTACCTTTCAGCAAATGCTGGAGCAACCTTTTGTTATAATTTGTTAAAAAAACCTAAGGTAAAGTCGGCCTTGCCCATATGATTAGCATGTGCTACGAAATAGTTTTTCGCATTTTCTGACGAACGTATTATTTTGAGTTGTGACTCTTTTGAAGACGATGTGCGATATCATTCTAAAAAAAAAATATGCACAAAAACTTGGGTATTATGGCTTATAGCCTGATAAAGATTTTACACAATTAGTGTATAAATAAATAACTGTAACATTTTAATAACACCTTTTTCTTCTTATGCGCTAATTTGTCCTGGAAATTTCATTGCAGCTTTTGAGGCAACACAATCCGGGTAAGTTCAATAATTTGACTTTAATAATAAATAGTTATGCACTACGTGCTACTATGTATGTAAGTGTTCAAAAAACTGCTCGAATAATATTAAAAAAATTAAAGTTTTGTGCACTTGCGTAATGAATACAAAATAGATAAAATAAATGTATGAATAATTTGCAAACTTAAAATACTAAAATTGTTTACTCACTGTCGTCATAGTTTGCAGTGAGAAATAATTACACTGGTCTACAAATTTCAACTTTTTTTCTGCGAATAAGACGGGACCTGGTGTTTCTGAACGGATTTTTCGTGCTGAACACGAATCCGGGGTCAAAAATGTCCCATCACGTCACGTTTTCGAGAAAAAAGGGGTTGAAACCCCTAAAAACAGCGTTTTTGGCCATTTTCGAAAAATTATAGAGCTGAACCCTGACGTGGTACAAATTTTGCATATATCAGAAATTAAAGGCTAAACCGTGCCCTTTCGAATGAGCCCTATGCCGAATTGATCGCGTGCACCCTTAAAGCAGGGGGTGTATTTGTGTTTAGGGGTGCAGGAAAAATTGATCACAGAAAGAATTTAATCTTAAACGATCATAGAAAATTAATAATGCCAAGGTTTTAACTATATTAAAAGTCGCTGATTACGAATCTGCAGTTAGATTTTAAAAATTTAAGATGACGGGTCGAATATGGTGGATATAAAAAATAAACTGAAATTCGCTAAATAAAAATTTTTAAGTCCGCCATATTGGATCCGCCATTTTGAATTTTTAAAATCTAACTTCAGATTCGTAATCAGCGACTCTTAATGTAGTTAAGACCTTAGCATCATTCATTTTATATGGTCGTTTAAGATGAAATTCTTTCTGCGATCAATTTTCCCTGGACTCCTAGACACAAATACACCCCCTGATCTAAGGGTGCATGCGATTAATTCGGCATAGGGCTCATTCGAAAGGGCACGATTTAGCCTTTAATTTCTGACATATACAAAGTTTGTAGCACGTCAGGGTTCAGCTCTACAATTTTTCAAAAATGGCCAAAAACGCTGTTTTTAGGGGTTTCAACCCCTTTTTTCTCGAAAACGTGACGTGATGGGAAGTTTTGGACCCCAGATTCGTGTTCAGCACGAAAAATCCGTTCGGAAACACCAGGTCCCGTCTTATTCGCAAAACCCTTGTAGACCAGTGTTATGTAATAGAGAAGCCAACGCTACTTCTTCACTATCTGTGAGAGCGCAATTTGTTTTATTTCGCACAAGGGAGAGGCAGCAACAGATCAACCTCGTGGGGCTACATAGACATTTCCGAAGAGTTTACTCCTCTATGTTTGGGGAGGCAAATACTACGCATCTCCGAACCCAAATCTAAGTCGGAATAAATACAGAACTCTCTCCTTTAAATGCAGAAAAAATTCGAAAATTACGAAATACAAAGGCCCGGGGTTCAAGATTTGCTCATAAAACCTGCAAATCTTGCAGCGAAAGTGTGGATTCTTACGGTGTGATAAAGGTCATCTTATTAAGCCCAATCCGCAATCATAAAATAGTACAGAAACTTTGTTTTGAAAATTGAGGGCTAACGCTTGTGGGCAGCTGATTAAACCAAGTGATATTTTGACTAGTTTTAGCTATTTTTCTTTTGTTTATTTAATGCTTAATTTTTTTTTTATAAAAGTTAGCCCTTTACCTAACCAGCGCCACATAATCCACATTTCAAACAAAATTCAACAAACTTTAACATTTGCACGCAAAAATTTTAAAATTTTTATCTAGAATTTTTAGAAATATTTTGGGTATGCAGTCTTTTAGATAAATTAGTTTTAGTAGGTTAAAGTGCAAATTTCAAGTCGCTAGAAAATCGTATTGATTTTGAAAAATTTTTTGCTGATGGTGCCAGGCATTTTCTCCCATAGAAACGAAATGTTCGAGCATATTTTAAATAATTTAATGAAATATAAAATTGCATACCCAAAATTTTTCTAAAAATTTTAAATAAAAAGTTTAAAATTTTCGGGTGCAAATGTTAAAGTTTGCTGAACTTTTATAATTTTTGTGCGAAGTCAAACATGAATAAAATTGCCAAAAATAAACGGTAAGTCCTAGCTACTTTAAAATTGCACTTATTTATTATATTAGAAATGAACGCGCTGCAAGGCTTTTTGTTTTTGTTTGTTATATTTAATTGTTTAACAAAAAAAAATTACGCAAAACAAGTTGATTCATTAAAAATTGTTATTTTTGCGAGCACTGACTGAAAAATGGGCATAAAGAGGCTGAAATATTGCCACAATTATTTTTTTTGTGGGCGACAGCGAAATTTTACTATGGAACGGAGATAAAAATACATTCGTTTTATTTGACACAGTCCAATGTATATAATATGTATATGAAAGTGAATTGGCAATTAATTTTTAATGTTTTTATGTTTGTTTTTTTTTAATCCCATTGATTTAACAACAAATTATTTTAATGGAAATCCAAAGCTTTTCCAAAAGTCACTTTTACTATTTAAGTACTTGAATATTTAACTGTTTCGCAAAATATGTATATCGCGGCGCTAATTCCTTTAGTTTTAATTTAATTTAAATTTTTGTTTTTGTTTCGCTAAGTCCATCATTGTGCATTTTTTAAATCAAAATAACTTGAGTATATAAGCAGATACAACACAAATATTTATCGCTACTATGCCATTAGTGAATTCAATGCCAATGCAATTTACTCAACAAACTCACTCACTTCATATAAAAATATTTGGCATTGTTGCAAATAAAAAGTTTTCAGTCGAATTTTTGGCAGGCTATACAACATATATATATATGGGTACGAATTATAATGCAATGTACTAAGCAGTTTTCAAAAATGCTGCCTACATTTTTTATGACCTACGCTGATGGAGTATATACAAATGCATTTACATATATTTACTTATGTATACATATATTTATATGTAGTTTTATTCACTTGGGTCGCTGGTTGCTCACTAGAGAGCGCAGTTGATACCCTAAAACAACACAGCTTTTATACTTAGTTAGCCTTGAGCCTTGACCTGAAATGGGCGAGTACGCGAGTTGAGTACACAGTCAACAAAGTGCGGAATAAATATAGAGAAAATAGAAAAATTTTAAGGTAACTAACTAAGTAGAACAAATCAACTTTAACTAAGTTGATTTTGTTGTTTTAGGCAAAAAGTTTTGCATTTTAGTTATGCACACATACATATGTTAAATATATTTATACGAGTATGTATGTATGTATGAGTAACTAGAGTACTCTGTAATGTACGAAAATATCCATTTAAGCAAACACACTCGCATGCATTTTGTTAAACTCACACGCATATGAGATTGTAAATGTGTATGTGGTGTGCTTAATTACGATTTACATTTCCTGAGTTTGCAGTTAATTTGTGTGCTCTGCCAGAATATGTAATTTCAAATGAGCGAATAAATTCAGTTTTTTGCACAGTTGTTTGCGTTTTTTTTTGCAATTGTACGTAGCTACACCGAATTTTATGAGTTTGCGTGTAGTGTAGGGAAATTAATGTTACTTATACAAGCATATGCATGTATGTAAATACGTAGGTATATTCATGGGTCAATGTTGAACAAGTTAGATTGTTTGAATACAAGTTAGAGTTATTGCAGTAACTTCAGTTATTTTAGGTTTTTGAAATTAGAAATTCTACTCGAGATTATAAATTTGCATAAGTTTTGCAGGTAAATATAGAAAAAAAAATTTCTAATTTTTATATTGACTAGTAAGAATTTGGCGGCCGCTGGGGTGTAGTGGTTAGCAGTGCGCGCTACCTGGGTTTAAGCCCTGGTCAAAGCAAGATCGCAAAAAAATTTAGGAACATTTTTTTTTCTTAACAGTGTACTTCTGCTTTCTGCCATGAAAAACAGCCTCTCATAAAAATACAATCGCCGTTCGGAGTCGGCGTAAAACTGTTGGTCCCTCCGCTTTGTGTGACAACATCAAGGCGGACGCCACAAATCGGAAGAGAAGCTCAGCTTAACACTAACATATGTTCGACGTTCATTCTTTAGCGGAATTGACAAATATGCAGAATTATTCACTTACCTTTTTTAAGTACTCTCAAATAAAAGATTTCTTCAAGTTCCTCAAAATGGGAGTTTATTTAAGTGATGATATTTCCATCTGCTTAAAATGTTTGGCCGCATATCCATTATTTCCTTTTTTGAAACGTGAAATAGTCAGGGAAGAATGCGCTGGATAGGGTAGCAGTTTTTTAGACCGTTCTCAACATCGTCAGAAGAAGCAGCAGTGCTAATCAAAGGTCTAGCTATATATCTTACTGATAAAGTGTCGTTGGCATTAAATGACAAAACTTAGCAGATGATCAGCAATGGTGTCACTTTTCTCTTCACAAGCTAAAAATTTTTCTTCCGACCATCTTTTCTGATAAGAATATTGGCAATTATCATTTGCCAAAAAAAACAAAGTCATTATAAAAGGCTGTAGTAAAAAATATTTTAACCAATTCCTGCGTTTCACTCAATTATGTAAACTAAAACTTCAAAAACTAAATGCATTCGAAAATGATAAGCGTACACCGTCTCTTTATAATCATCTATTAGCTAATAATCTCTGGCTGAACATTTGCATATCAATCAAAGAGAATATCAATGAGAAATCTATGCCAATCAAATTTGTCATCAACTTGACTTCGCGGGTATGTTGACATAAACTGGAGCCAAGGATTATTAATGTAATCTCTCTAACTGGAGTCGATTTGTCAATCTTTGATATAAAATATCAAGCTTTAAATGTAAATGTGCGTTTCCATTTACACAGACAGACCGAGCGACAGATATGGTTGTATTAATCAATCAATTGCTGACCAACGATTGGCCGCAGCACAAAGATGTGCTGGCATGCAGCAAAACACGAACGAAGAGAGCAAAGCGTTTATGTATAAAATAATGCAAATAAAAGAATAATATTATCTTTGCTTGAAATTTTCAAAAGGAAATCAATTCCAGTGCTACAAGCGAGCGTAGGAGATAGAGAGGAGTGTAGGTAAGAAAGACAACTTTACTGTCGGGAATATTGTTCTCATTTGCATATGACAATTGAAGAGCAGTGCTGGGAAAACTATTCCGAGCAAAATTTATTATTAAAGAATATATGTATATGAAAGTCAAAGATATGCAAACATGAAAGGAAATAAGTGGTAAATCAAAATATTTTTAATACGTTTGCCAATATTATCAATGCAAAATACATACATGCACACATATGAGTAATATAAATATTTGTACATACATACATAGTAAGACAGACGAATATCAGCTTATGGCTATCACAAACGTTTACCTACGTCAGACCAAAAGTAAATATTTACATTTCAATAAGATTTGGTTGGCTATAGGCTAGTCGGGTTTCAAACTCAGGCAGGATGAAGAACTTGATTGAAGCAACATAAACAAATACAAAATGTGTAAATTTAATTTAAAGGTACAGAGAAAAATTTAATATTAACTGGACAGCGTAAATCTGTTATTACTTATTATGTGTTAATTTAACTTATTTATTTTAATTTTTTTTTATTTATATTTTTTTACTAATCTTGAAAAGAAACATAGCATAGAAAAGGAAAAATAGTAAGAAGTGACTGGCATCACTGACTTTCGTTTGGGTAGCAGAAATGAAGGGGAATGCAAATAAATAACTTATTTGCTCAAGATTTTATTACAGCAGCAGAAGCAGTAGCAATGTAAGGGTCAAATATTTATATTGCTATTGCATGGAGTGAGGTGGAGTGCTGAGTTGAAGGACGAACATTGAATGCGAATGAGTACGCAAATATTCTTAAGCGCATATACCGGTATTCGTAAAATTATTTTATAATTACACGTAGCTAAAATCGTTGCATTAGGTAAAGTTTACATTTGACGTAAACTTTCTTTCGCCCAATTATTAGCAGTAAAATTTAGAGAAATAGGGATACCGAACTGATTTCAACACTATTCGAAAGGTATATTGCAGTAGATGAGAAGAGTTTCTATGATTTTAAAATTTGTCGAAAATTACGGCCAAAATCGGAATTTAAGAATTTGCGTATTTGTGTATAGTTGTTGTTGCAACATTTATGGAGATATCGATTTATTTCGGGATATATACAGTTGTGAGTTATCGAAATTTAGCACAGTTATCGAAATAGTCGAGTTATCGAATTTTGTTGTGTTATCGGATTTTAGTATTTTTGAAATTCATTGAATTATCGATATGTAACAAATTACACAAATTCATCGACGAACTGGAATTTATCGGGCCAAAGTCCTCTAAAGACCTTCAAAGATATACAAAATTTTAGTCACGTTTTAGTTTCAAAGCAGGAGATTTTCCGGCAAGGTATTTTGCGCCTCATAAGTAAACTACGTGCTAAGTTAGAAAACCGCTTCAAGGGTCGTAGAAAACTCGAAAAACGGTCGAATTTTTAAAGTGAGTAGTCCTAGTAAAAAATAAAAATGCCAAAGTCGTTAAATTTACGACCGCGATTGGGATTACAAATACGGTTACGATTATGACTACGACTACCTTTACGGTAACGATTACCCTTATGACTATGATTGCGACTACGACTAAGATTATGATAACAATTTCGATAACGATAACGAATACACCTACGATTTCGATTACTGTTACAATTACGTTTATAATTGAGATTACGATTAATATTAAAATTAGGATTACGATCATGTTTACGAATTCAACTAAAATTACGACTACCATAAGGACCTTCGATTACGATTAAGGTTGCGATTCTAATTACGAAAACAATTTTAATTACGACTACGAACACGATACCGATTACAATTAAGGTTGCCTAACCATTGCAGTTACGATAATGATGATAACAATTACGACTATGATTACAATATCGATAAAGACAACGATAACGAGAACAATTACGACTTCGATTGCTGTTAAAATTAATTTTATGATTGAGATTATGATTGCGGCTATGACTAAAATTACGATAACGATACTGTTACAATTACTTTCATGATTATTATTAAGATTTAAATTAATATTACGATCACGTTTAAGAATAGAATTTCGACAACGACTATTATTACAACTTAAGATTACGACTAAGGTTGCATAGCAATTATAATTATGAATATGGTTACCTTTGCGATTATTTTACGGGGTGCGATTACGATTACAGTGGCGATACCCATAGATAACGATAACTATTTGAGGAAGAACAATTTATCAAAGCCTGTAACTTAAACCGGTTTATTTTACTGCATTTTTCATTCTACGGCCAAGCCGAAATCCTTGGTGGCTAGCGCTCTTTTGTTTAATTATACGATTTTTGAATTTAAAAGTAAGGAAAATAAATAAATATCTAAGTACGTGCATTCCCCAAAAGCAAATGCAATATTTTAAACTTGAAACCCAATTTTTTTTAAAACAAAATGTGATGTCCATTAAGCAATATTTCTTCTAGCATATGAACACACATACACATACAAAGCAATTCATATGAGGCCACCACAAAATAACGATAGTAGTAAATAATAACTTTCATAAATTGTAGAAGTTAAAAGTCAAATTGTTAAGTGCACTTTTTAGTGTCCAAGAGCACGTGACCGAAACACCAGCAGTGGAAGTCTATGAAGGAAAAGTTTGCAAGAACAATTGAAACTCTGAAGCAGAGGTATAATATAACGGCGCCTAAAGCACAATGCAACCGAATTATTATGTATCCAAAGTCATATGTACGTCCACATGTACTCGTATATCCTCAAATACATATGCATACATACATGAGTCACACGAATACCTATGTGTATTTATAAGAATGCACGCTTGAATACCTTTGCGGCGAGCAACTTTAGCGCACTTGCACGAAAGAAGCAGTTAAAGTTTGGGTAGTGCAATGGGAAAAGCAGCATATTTTTTACTTATGTACATACATACATATATATGTATGTACATATTTATACTTACTTAAATGCAACAATTTAAGCATGTATAGTGGGAACTTCTGAAGAAACCAAAACTTAACCGCCAATTTTATTATTTTATTAACTATGGAGAATAGAAAACAATATAAAAAAATGGTAGTCATAAGTTTATAACTGAACATTAATATTTGTTTTCAACAACATCCGCGGTACGAAAGTGTAAGGGAGCTTTGAAGTTTACAAGTACATACTACATATATATAAGTCCACACTATCAGAAGTAAGCAGGGTAAATCCGGCAACTGTCTTTCTCGCACACTCTTTCGAAAGACAAAAGAAAAAAGAAAAAAATATGAGAAAATAAAATTTAAAAAAGACATTCTTTTTAAAACAATAAAATCTGAAAACTAAAAGAAAATTAAATTAAAAAAAGAAAAAAAATTTAGGAGTAAAGAAAGTTTCTAAAAATTCCATAGATGAAATTAAAAAAAATATATTTTTCTTTTTAATACAAAATCTGAAAATAAAATTAAAATTTGTATTGAAAGAAATATAATAAAAAAAAATAAAGTATGTATATTCCTAAAAGTTCAATGAGAATAAGGAATGTCAATTAAAATTTATTTATTTATCAAATACTTTGGTAAAACTTAAATAAAAAAAAAATATTGTACTTTTTAAAACCATAAAATTTAAGAAATTTAAGAAAATTATACTAAGAAAAAAAATATTTTTCTTTTTAATACAAAATCTGAAAATAAAATGAAAATTTGTATTAACAGAAATTTAATTAAAAAAAAAATAAATAAAGTATGTATATTCCTAAAAGTTCAATGAGAAGAAGGAATGTCAATTAAAATTTAGTCATTTATAAAATACTTTTGTAAAAATTAAATAAAAATAAAAAATATTGTACTTTCTAAAACAATAAAATTTAAGAATTTTAAGAAAATTGTACTAAGAAAAGAAACTAAACTAAAAAAGAATTTGTTTTCTTAAAAATTAAATGATATTAAAAGCAAATATATTTTTTCTGTTTAAAGCAATAAAATCTATAAATAAAATAAAAAAAAATTAGTTTCTAAAGATCAAATGAAATTTTAAAAATTATATACATATTTTCCCTTTTAAGATAATAAAATCTAATAATTAAATGTAAAAAAGCACACAATTAAAAGTGAAAAAAAGAATAAAAACCTATTCCCCAAGGACTCGAAACCGTATCTTTGTTGTTGATTTAACAGCATACAAATATCCCAAAGAGTTTTTGGGGAGTGATTTGCTAAAATGACAGTCCTTGGCCAGATTTAAATCAAGGTCGTTGCGATTACGTAGACCCTATTGTCGTGGGAACGAATGCGTATCTCTCGATACAAGCGCTTTCTGGCAAATGAGCTTTCCGCCGCTAATGGTGCATGAGAGAGCTTTTCTTCTAAGGCTTTTGTGTAAACTAAAAAACGTCTTTCGAACTAGCTTGCATCTGTCTTCCACTTGTCTTGCGAAAGACATTTTACAATCGTTATATTTTGATTTTTTTGCTAACAAAATAATCGTTATTTTGGATATTTAGTTCTTCGATCATTTTTAACAATCATAACGGAGACTGCCATTTAATAGTCGATTTAAATTTTTTATATCCTTAAAATTAAATCTAAAAATAACGATTATAATATTATCCAAAAATAAAAATCAAAAATATCTCTTTAAAATTTATCGATAAAATAAAAATTTATAAATTACGATTATTATTAGTTTCACTAATAAAAAAATCTTAAAATCAGATAATTATTACGCTTCCTTTCATAAACTATGTACGTTTTTTTACTGAAACGATCAATATTTTGTAGCAATATTGAAATTAATCGTAGTTGTTGCTATTTCGTTATCAAGCTCGAAATTTTACATTAGTATTTACTCAGGCGAAATGCCGAATTTAGATATCACAGTATTTAATATTCAGCAAAAAAGTGCATATTTCGCTTTGGTGATACTTTGCTAAATTACAATTTCGTCAGCAAAAATAAAATAAAAATTTGAAATAAAACACACAAGCCTAGTAGCGTTTTTCCTCAATCTATGCTATAACTGCCAAATCCTAGAGAAATATGACACTCTGCACTTAAAATCAATAATTCGCAATTTTATTATTATCCTTTTTCCGAGAATTGAATAGCTGAAAATCTCATTACACTAATGCCCATAAATTTGGTTTGTCATTTGTCAGAATCTACAGGGCGTATACGTAACTAATGTGCTGTCCCACACATACATGCACACATACTTAATACGACCTTACGTAGCATTCTCACATGCGCTTGTCAATGCCTTGCAAATCGACATTGCCGACATCTGTGACTGCTCACTTATGTACATATATGTATGTATATATACAAATATACTATGCTCATATGTACATACACACCTACGTTAATATTTAGTCACATAGCTTGATGCATACTTATATAAAAGTGCAATTTTCTAAATGCATACCAAAGAACTTTTCTACCCAATTACTCTCATCTTTCCTTTTTCTGCAATTTCTATTTTTGGTCTAATGTAGTTTACAACGCATTCAGAAATGCACACATACATATATATATGTATATGTAGACGCCGATATTTCAAGGCAAAAAATTATGCTTAAAAGTCGGTATGTTTTTGCTTTTCATCATAAATACCAAGTGTGAATATACGTCACACTATTTCTGTTGCAGGCTTTTGATTAAAATTCGTACATATGTATGTCTGCACGTATGCACAAATGCGGATTTATGACTCTTTGTAGGCGTAGATATATGCACGTATGTATGAGAACTTGTAGAAATTATGCGCACTGCATTGCAAGCAAATCGACTTACCGAATGCTTTTGAGTGACTAATGTTCTACGTTAGATGGCAAGTCAACTTAAATCTTTTTCGCTTATTTGAAAATTAAGATTCGTTGGAACGTCGTTGATTCTCGCATATTATTTGTTCCTTTGATTTCCTCTTTTCTTAACTCAATGCCGTGCGTTACTCAACTAGTTTCTTTCGAAAAAATTAATAATTAATTTAATTTTAATACGAGTAGAATAGTAACCAGATTTCTTCTTATAATTTGTTGGGTGGGGTCGAGTGTTAAAAACGACGCCAATTGCATTAACCTCTTTTTCAAAGATCGGGCTCCTAACGGTATCGGAGCAGGCGTATTTTTTCCTATACTGAAGCTTTTAGCGCACAGTGGTTCAAAACTGATATTTATTGTGCAGTTTTCACTCACTTTGAATACTTAATTTTTTTATGAAAGCTTATCTAATTTTCAATAGACTAGGTAGTACTAAAATTTTATAGTCAATAAAACTGCATGCCCAAAAGTTTTCTAAGAACTAAAACAAATTTAATTTTGGTGAAATTTTTTCGCAGATCTTAGGAAAAATCATAGTAATGTTTTTCATTATTTCCAATTGTTGAAAAAGTACTTTGCTTCTGCTGCAAATTTTCTTGAAGAAATAAATATTCTAGCACTTTTTCCTTGAGAGCTGCAAACTGATTTAAGATAGAAGAAAATTTCCTATACATAAACCTCCTCAAGGTGAAGCTAAAAATTATTAAAGCTTTTTTGTTGGTTCTTTGAGTGCTAAGAGACCACTTTCACAAGCGATGGTCTGGTTAAAGTGATCTATTTTGCTTTTGCGACTGCGTCAAATAGACATCACTGCAACTCATCTTGGAGTGTGAGGCCGTTTTACGAGGAATGGAGAGATCAACCCCCGGGATCTATTCTGAAATTTATAGAGCCTTTTATGAACTGTGATTTAGATTGGAAGCTCCCCTATTATGCTTTATATTATCAAGTTAAATAACACAAGAGTGAGTTGCCCGGCCTAAAACCTTGCCAAATTGAAACATGGCGTCGTAGAAGCGGGTTCTCTTCATGCTTTCAAAAGCGCCTTTAAAATCGATGAAAAGGTGGTTTGTCCATTGGTTTTTGGAGGGTTTATTTTATAGAGCTTTTCAGGATTTCTTGCGCTGTTAGCTTCAGTCTCTCATACAATATCGTCTAAAGAACTTTATAATGCTAACATAATGCTAAAGTACACTCAGGATTTAGAAAATTTTGGAAAATTTTTTTGGGTATGTAGTTTTGTAGATTGTTAAACTTTAGTATAGTAAAGTGTAAGTTGAAAGCGGCTAAAAGTGCGCGTTGATTATTAATAATTTTTTCCCTTACATTTCGAGCACATCTGCATGTTGTATAGTTTATATTCTTATTTAATATATTATTAAAAATCAGCGCGAACCAGGGACCGACCATAAGGGTTATTGGTGAAAACTGTCATGGAAAAATCCACTATGAAGGAAATGTTCTACAACTAAGTGATACATACGAATCGATTTATTTTTTCACTGAGGCCCAAATTTGAAAATAAATTTTTATTTGCTATTTTTATGCAAAATTAAAAAAACTAAAAATTATTTTTTATTTTTATATTTTATGTCTTAGATAACAATTATTGAAGACTTTTATTTATAACATATAAAAAAAATTGTCTGACGTCAAAGCGTACTGCGGTAGCCTTGCCGAAAATGTCTATAATTACAACGCTAAGCATAATATTAAGTGCCTAGCGCCGCGCTGATTTCATCAAGGGCGGCCCTTTGATCGCTTTCTAACTTTTTAATTAATGTAGGAAGTCAAGTTAACCGCAACGAACGATATTTAAAAATTTCTATAGGGCTCTAAAGTGCACTCAAGTTTTCGGTCAAATTTTTTCCCACCCATTTTCGTAGAACATTTTAACTTTCTTACCATCACTTAACTTCACTAAAGTCGAGATTCTACGAGTTCTAGTACTATATATGTGTGTATGTATATATACCAACAGTATGTAAAGAAAAAATCTACGTGCTCACCTGTTATCATTATTACTATTAGAAGCGTCAGTGCAAGCCCTTGATATCTGCTCTACTTACACTTAAACACATATGTCTGCAAAAAAAATTCTTTTTGCCATTAAGCTGAAAAACCTTTTAACTTTTTACCATTTCAGCCATTATCTGTCTTGCTTACTTCACTTACTTTTCGTTTTTACCACACATTCATTTCGCATAGCTATTTCCACCCACATGCATATGTATATAATGCATTCGGCTCTTCATCCGCTTGCGTTTGAAGCAAGTCAAGTTATACTCAAGGCTTGCCTCAGCCATTACTTTATTGGCATTCCATTTCACTTTGACTCATACACCAGCTTTTTCCTACATATAGTTTTTTCTTTTTTTTTTCTTTAATTTTCTCCCTTCTTTGTATCTAAGCCTCAACTGACTACTTGTTCTGGCTAGTTGACTTGCTGCCTGCTGCCTTGGTTGGCTAACTGCCACTCATACTACTACACAAATAGACTTCCGTTGACATTGACATGTCATGTTCATGGCGCGCGGGTGAGTGAATTGAGGTACATAAATGGCAGTAAGAAAAAACAAAAAAAATGCAGTCAACCTCAAGTGGTTGAGTCACGTGTTGCCACATATCCGGCGCAGAAAGCTTGCTTTGCAGTAGTAAATGCATATACATACTTATATAGTTTTACAAAAACATACATAAATTTTGTACATATTTATAAAACTATGCATGCGGCATGTAAAAATTTTGTGTAAGGTCGTCTTGAAAGGACCTACATATTTTGCACTCATAAACTCTTCAAAACATGCATTGCATTAGCACATGTTAGCATACATACATATGAACGAATGCTTTTCTGTAAGTACATGCATATATACATATACATTTGTATGTGCGAACGAATAAGCGTCTTTCGCACAGATATACAAATACGCTATCTTTTTCGTCGATTTTGTAGTACATGGCGTATGAGCAACATTCAGAATATACTTTGCTTTCCTTTCATAAGTTTGTTTTGATTTTTGTTTTACTGGGTTTTTGTTTTTCTTCACAACTACATACATATGTACGTAGTTGTTTTTTCACCAGGTCCGTAAAATGCTCATGAGTACAAAACAGTTTAGTTTCTTAGTTTGCTTCCAAGTGTCAAAATGCCTTCCAGTCAAGTTAAGCACTGCTTATGACAAAATACTTAAACGTTTGTGTTCAGAATGAGTTGTCTGCCAGGGTAAATAAGCTAATAAGACTAGGAATTTATATCTTCTCTTTGCCGATGTATGAAAATAATTGAAATCCGATTTTCTTTTAATTATAAGTTTCTTTGATTTTTTGTTTAAAAGTCCCCCGCTTGAATTTCAAAATTAATTGGTAATCACGGTCAAAATCGTCCTTTAAAAATTACTGTATTTGTGTATGGGTGTTGTTGCAACCTGTTTAATTTGAGCTGTTTTCGCATTTTGTTTTACTTTTAATTTGAAATTAAACTTTGTAATAAAGATAAATCTGAAGATGAAGAAATAAATGATAACGATGAAGACAAAAGGAGAAGGCAAAAGTGAAGATAAAGCGAAAATAGAGACAATGAGATATACATAAGAATTAGGGCAACTGAAAGAGTAGGGAAATTAATTGCATTAATTGACAGAAATCGAAATAAATTAAATAGTTATCGAAATTTATCTAATCATCGAAGTTTATAGTTATCGAAATTTATCGAGTCATAGATGCTTATTGAGTTATGGCAACGTATCGAATTATTCACATTGGCCGAAGTTTATTGGGTTGTCGGAATATATAGATACAGAAACTTAGTTGTCGAAATGTGCGGATAGTTATCGAGCTATAAAAATTTATGGGATTATCGAAATTTATCAAGTTATTGAAATTTATTTAATTATCATTATTTATAGACTAAACGAAATTTATAGGGTTTTCGTAATGCATCGAGTTCTTTCAACTTACAGAGTTATCGATAATTATTGATCTACTGAAATTGTTCGATTTATAGAATCGAAGCTTATGGAATTTTCAATATATATCGATTTATTGAAATTTCAAGGTTGTATAAATTTACCGAGTTATCACTGCATATCGTAGCGTAATGAAGTATCGAAATTTTTCGATAGCTTTCGAAAAATATGGAGCTGTCAAAATCAAAAATTTATAAAAGTATCCAAATATATATACATTTTTGAGTTATCGAAATTTAACTAGCCCACGAACTTCACAGTTATCAAAATTAGCCGCGCTATCGAATTTTGTTGAGTTATCGGATTTTAGTGTTTTCGAAATTCATCGAGTTATCGATATGTATGAAATCACTGAAACTTATCGATAGACTGGAATGTGTCGGGTCAATACCAAGTCCTGCCGAAGTTCTCCAAAGACCTTGAAAGATATAAAAAATTTTACTCTCGGTTTAATTTTTAATTTTCATTTAGATAGCTCGTTAAAAGGCCTAACAATCAGTAGGAAAAAAATTTTAAATTTTCTGCCGGAAATTGGAAATTTAGTATTTTTTTAAAACATCTAAATTTTTGAATTCTTCAAAGACAAAAACTATAAACTAATATATAAAAATCTCGTGTCACAAAATAAAAAAAATCAAAACACAATTACGAGGATTGATAGAAGTCTTATTGATAATTTTGGCATAACATTAAGAGTTTCATCCTGCGGAATCCCGGTTAATGTTAGAACGTTTAAGGGAATTGCGAATTGAGATGTAAAGAAAATCATATAAGTTCTTTGGGTTTTATATTTCCACTTTATTAGGCTGAGCAATAGCAAGACGGCCGGATAACTCTAGTAGTTATGATATATGTAAATAAAATACTGCTAAAATTATTTTCGTTTGCTTTTCGAATCTGAATTGGAGTATTTCAGCATAAGCTACCTTGAAGACCTCTTATAGAAAAATCATCATAAAAGATGTCAATGCTTCATACTCATTAAGTTAAGTTATTCTATTAATGTAGCCATAGCTGTATCAACTGCAGATATTAAATGTACATTAACACATTAAAATTTTCCGCAAGTTTCCCTTTGTTTTTGGCACACCTTTCTTTTTTTGATCATTTTCCAATGTCTACTTTAAGCAATTATTTCTTCGCCAAAGCCAGTTCGAAAATTTAAAACCTATTCTTTCATTAGTATTTGAATAAAATGGCGCAACAAAAAAATAAAATCGATTCAAATAATTGAAACTTTGCCATAAATCACGCCTATTTTTTTTTTAATTGCATAATCCTGTTTAATACTACAAACATTTATCCCATATAAAATTGAAAACACAGCTTTATTTGCACTTTGCAATCAAGCAGTGGCAAAAAATTCGATGATACTCTAAGCGCAAAGTAAATGCTCACAGAAGCCGACTTAATAAAAAAAAGCAGCAAAGTATTTTTGTGGAAAAATGACAGTGGCATGACACAAGTGCACTCAAAAAGAGTACTTAAAAAGTATTTAGTGAGACTTACGCTTTAGCTTAATTAAACACGCATCAAACTTTAGCAAAAGCAAAAGGGAAATAGGAAAAAAAAAATAGCTGAAACCTGAAGAATGAGAACAAAGTATGAGGCGGGCGGGAAAACACATTCGTGTACGTACGCATTTCCACGAGCATATTCATACACGTTTAAGTTATAAAAAGTTTGGAGAGGATTTAAAACAAATATACTACTTATGTAAGTGTGTAATTACACAGGCATTTTAATTGCATACTAAATATTGAAATATCCCTCTCGGTAAATATCAGCAGGTAACTGATACAAAATTTAATTGAAATTTGTTTACTCTAAATATATTGCGCTTGCGAGTTAGACTGGTAGATAATAAGCCGATAAAGAAAACTTTCAGCGTATAAGTTATCCATAGTAAACCACGAAATAACTCGTAAATTTTATTGTAGCCCAAAATGTTAAAAATTTTAGCATTTTTTTATTTAATAAAAATGAGCTAAGACTTTTAAGCACTGGATAGCTTAGGGAAAAGTATTTAGATAATGCAACCAACAATCGCGCCTACATTGATGGGGTGTGATTAAAACCTACAAAGACATCCGAATAATATCTCAGTGAACCTTGATCGTCGCGATATATTTCTATTCTGTTTGTCCTTTAGTAGAGAGTTTTGTAAAATTAAATTTAAAATATAAAATTTTTCTTTTTAAAACAATAAGAACTAAACTAACGGAAATTCAAAGTAAAAAAGAAACAAATCTGAAACAAGTAATTATTAAGCAAAACACACAACCGACTTCAATTCTCATATAAAAATTTAGAAGTACTGTTAATTTTTTATGATCAAATGTTCAGATCTGAACCAAATTAGTATGGGACTATTTAACTACTAACTTTCCGATAGAATTATCGAAAATTGTCTTTTCTGTCTTTCGAAAGACTAATAAGGGTATGTGTCAACGAGCAGGTCTAGCGTTAGATATCATGTTTGTCTGAAAATTTAGTGAAATAAAAAGATAAACTTTTATTTTAATCATAAATGAAAAGAAAAAAATCAAAAAAATTAGACAAAAAAGTTAAAATCAACTTAAAAAACTAAATGAAAAAAGGTATATTTATATTTTAATAATTACTTTTCTTTTAAAAAACAAGAAAAAATAATTAAAAGAAAATTTAATTAAAAAAAGAAAAAAACTACATATTAAATTAGATAAAAAATATATGTTTCCTTTTAAAAGAATAAAATCTGAATATTAACAAAATATAAACTTAAAAATTAAATTTGATTTAAAAAATATTGTTTAAAACAATAAAATCTTAAAATTAAAGCCACCTATATTAAAGAAATTAAATAACTTTCTAAAAATGAAATGAAATTTAAAATAAATTTTTTCTTTAAAATAATAAAATCTAAATATTTAAAAAAATTTGTTTAAAAAGGATAAACAAACAATTATAGATAAGAAAAAAATACATAAAAATTGTGTTAAATAAAATAAATATTTTTCTTTTTAAAAAATCTAACAATTAAAAAAATTTAAAAATTAAATAAAAAAATAAAAACAAAATCCGCAACGCGAGGATTCCAATCTCGGTTTTCTCTCTCGGCCGTTGCGACTGTTGGAACAGCGCGAGCAAAATGATATACTTAGGGCCAAATTCACAGTGCATAGTTAACTCAGACTCGGCAGTTAATTACAGATATTCAGTATTTGCACTGTGAATTTGGCCCTTATAATATGTTCATATATCTCTATTTGAAACATGCTCAAGTTCTTTCTGTCAAAAGAGCTTTTCGCAATGAAGGTTGGCAAAGTAGCTTTTTTTTGTAAAGGCAATGTCACACGATTGGGCATTTTTCTTTATCCCAATCACGAAAAACAATTTGTCCAATCTTTTCAATAGAAGTTTGCTGTATTATGCCAATCGTGTGACTACAAAAAAAATGCCGTTTCAATATTTTTATTTTGTACCAATAACCCAAAATAAAAAATATACAAATGTACCAATCGTGTGACACTGCCTTAAGACTTTCATGACGGCGTAAACAAAATCTTTCCAACTAACTGGCCCTTCCGCCTTTGAACTGTCTTACATAAATTCTTGCAAGTATTTTAGCCAATGTTTTCCTGTAAAAATGTCGATACACCTATTTTGCTAACTGATATCGTTCTCGATGCATTCGAGTTTTTTACAGAAAAAGTTTTTTTGCCACACAGGACAGAAAACTTGAGAAAATATTGGAAGTCGCTGATAGATTTCGCATTTTCATTTAGGTGCTGCGAGCGCGTCTTACAATACACCGATTTCCAGTACTAAATATGAAAATTTTGTCACCCAAACTTTTTGTTTCAAATAAAATTTCTTTTAATTTTCAAATTATTTTCGCCTCAATATATAGTACATAGAGCAATCCTCTGTGTTTTGAAATTCAATGCACCTAAATCAGGAAACTAATAAGATTGCTTGCTCTCTAATCGCACAGCACACTCCACACATAGCATTCGTGGTTGATATACATGTGTATGTATTTTCGAAATTGCCACTTAACTTGACAGGCAAAAAGTTTTATATTGCCGCAATCTCTTGTGGATTTAATACCTCCAACCGCTCCATTTCGCTACAAAATATCATTCGAGCTACCATAAAACTAATATAAAACTCCACACACTAGTACGAATACGACTCCCTCGACATGCCAATGTTATACATTTTTACAGATCTACTGGGTAGCGCAAATATCAAATAGAAAATACAAACAAATATTTCAACTTACTCTCTATGCACGTGTAAATGGACATATCAAGAAACAATGCAACAAAGTCAAATACAACACAATTTCATTTCATTTCAAATGCATTTTTCGCAACAATGCAACAGCCAGCAATGCGAGTAGTAGTACCGGTACTACGAGTATTCGAGCAGTTTGACTAAGCCTTTTGCTGGTTTATTTTATCAAACACTTTTTTATGTAAACATAGTAATACTCTAAATGCATCTATCTTCATTTGGTGTTATAAATTTCGTTTGTTCTTTTTTCTCCTTTTTCTTCACAATTTTCAATTCAACAACTCAACTTAACTGCGCCGCTGCCACTGCCGCCGGTATACACAATCGCTTCAACATCATCAACATATCAACACCGCTCGTATTTCTGTTGGCAACAAACAACCACCACTGTTTGTGTGTGTACTCGTATATTCAACTTGTGGCTATCGTACTTTGTGCAACATATGTGCAACGTTTGTGCAGCTAACTGTACAGTTGGCAATACAACATATGCACATGGACAGACATTTAAATTGGATTGTAAAACACAATGTGTCTGCGAGGTAAGTTGACAAAATGGAGTGAAAGGGGCGAACGCTTGAGTGAGTGTTTGTGTGCAGTTTAAGCAAGGAGGAAAGGAGTGAAAGGGAGCAGTGAGATAAAATGATTGTTGAACATGCCAGCTTAGGCAGCATAAAGCTAGATATAAACGTAAACGTGTGCATGTAGTGTTTTATATTTATTAACAAATGTGTGGCTGTACTTTTTTCCATTCATTCAATATTATTGTTAGCGCTTTTATTATTTCAATTCCACTGTAGCCTACACTTTTTCCATTTATTTAGGCTTTTCTTTTTTTGCTGTTTTACTCTCATTTTCTCGTGTGTCTCTCAATTTCCTTTAGAGGTAAGTATTTGATTTGGTATTTGAAAAATGCCTGTAGGAAAAATACTACACCAAAAAGCTTTGGCGCAGAGATTTTTCTACATCCGTCACTTTAAAGCAATCTGAATGTCGGAAAAATTTTACTAGTTCAGTTGAACAAAGCGTTGTAACCGAAAATCCTCGGGGTTACCTTCGACAGTCTGCTGTCCTTCTCAGCAGCACACAACCGCAGGACCGCGGAGTCCTCGCTAAAGCAAGTCAGAAGGCAACCTTACGAACTGACGGACGAATTCCAGAGGTTAATAAAGCAACCTCTGCACCCGACAGCATATGTACAGGCCTTGAACGGCATTCACAGGGGCCTCAAGTTACATAGACTCCCGACCTGTGATTGCCGGTTTGGGCACTCAACCAGCTGACGTGGGCGAGACAGAGCTTCGTCTGCCTCGGGAGACTCCGATCACAATAGCCCCTTCTTCCTGGCTACTGCAGCAGGTTAAACTCGTACCTGAGTAGTCCAATTCGATGTTTTGCCCTCGGAGTGTACGTACGTCTAAAACACTGGAAGCTTGCCTTCCGTCTATTACATAGCCTCATGGATCTTTTTATACTTTAACCAGTACTGCATATGTTTTGAACCCCGCGAAGACGATCAGCCTCAGTCCGTTATTGGACGTTTCATCATAGAGGCTGAATTATTCGAGGGTGGGCCTAAGTATCCCTTTCTTACCACCCCTGGTATTATAATCGCCAAACGCAAGCCTCTCTCCCACCACAAATCAAACACCGAATTTGCACTGCTTTCCGTGGCAGCTACAGTAGAAGTCGCGAGGCCCCAGATATTTTATGCCTTGTGCTGTCCAAAACCACTCTTAGATATCGGTGATGACAGCTTTTGTCCTTACGAGAACATCAACCAGCCGGACAGAGGCACCTTCGCCATTAAGGGTCCGACCATTCCAGGTGTATGCGTTAAAATCGTAGTCCTTTAAATGCTTGCCTCCCCGTCTCATCCGAGTCTTTGTTATAATTTTTCATTGGAGCCTGTGTTTACTTGGCGGGTTCTAAACCCAGCGCACAACCCATTGCTGGGAGGGTGGTTGGAGTTTCTTAACCAAGTAGACGTTTATATAGCGAACCGTTTGCTCCAAGACAGATGCCCGCTTGCAGCCGCACCTACTGATGAATAGACGCTGCAGAATTCAGTGAGCCCTTTAACCGAATAAGTCGGAGTGGCCCCGCCGAAGCTCCCACTCTTTCTGCCGTGACCCAAGGCTGCACTTGGATTGGTTACCGCATCTCGCACATGGGTTTCTCACGTTGCCCAGAGAGCGCGAACGAGGATGAAGACGAAGGAGTCGGGATTGAGTATAGCCGGGCCACTGTAACTATATACCCAGCACAACGACTATACCCCATTGCTCCCCATACCGCCAAGATAAAAAGGGGCTTCGTCGAATAGATGATTTTTCGAGCCCAATTGTTATTAATTTCATTTGCATTATATCACAATATTGTTCAAGCGGGAAAAACCTGTCACTGTCAAAATAGCATACCGTATCTAAAACCACGTTTGATATCGATCAACTCCAAGAGCTCCATCCCAATCCTAAAGGAGTTGGCGGTGTTGCTCAATGTCAGTTTACATATGTGTAAGTTATTCGGGTATATCCAATTCACATTCCGTAAATTATTTTTCGTCTTGCGGAAAGTGGACTTTAAAATACGGAATTCGATCGTGCGTGTTGATTCTCCTTTCTCGAATATATTTTAAGATTTTGTGGTTGATGAATATCTGGTATATACTAGTATATTAAACAGGGTCTCTAGACGCACTAACCCGGTACTCGCAGCATCGCGCCACAGAAATATAAGAAGCTTTAATGTAGCAAAAGCACCCTTCCCAGTAAGTCCAGAAAATAGTGTTGAGCAAAGGAGGCCGCCAGCTGAAAAGCCCATTCAATAAAAAAGAGCTGTTTATAATAAAAATAAACAAAATTTGTAAATATTTACCACAGCCCCAAATTCCTCACAGTACCAGCACCGATGACGCCCTTCTCTACAGGGCTACTAGTTAAATGCAAACTTCGCTTTATTTCTCATTGTCAATGCTGCAAAAAATGCCAAAGCGTATTAGAGTAAATTGAATTTATGTGGCAATAGGATTTCTTCAACAAAGTGAGGGTGCAAGTAAATGCGACACTGGGTATGAATAAAAAATGCAGGTGCTAGACATTTAGGTGAAAATAAAAATTGTATTGAAACGAGAATAGGTAAAATTCTATCAAGGTAATGAAAAAATGCCAATGTGTTTAAGCAATTTCAGCAGCAAACACGTTCGCATATTGTCAAGCCGACATGCAAGTAAGTATATTGCAACACGTGTGGCAAGCAGTGGCAGTATCTATATGTATGCACTTGTGCACTTGCTTATTTGAATATTGTATGAAAGGGTAGAATATGTGTATGTAGGTTTTGTCTCGTTTCTGTTATTAACTTAAGCATGCACATTTGTGCCTGCATACATACTACATTCGACTACTTGTCATTTGGCTCATCTCCAATGTGTTCTCACTTCAATATCAGAATGCCTGCACTATATTTTCCCTAAAGTCTAATCTTACAGCCATTTTCAGAATGTCATCAGTGTGCAAATTATTGTTGGCCAGAGCACATATTTCCAATTAACTCTTTAATACCCACAACAATATCAACGAAATGAAAGACATGTGAAATTAAATTTTTAGTAGCCTTTTAATTCCAGTTCGATCTCTTTTGAAAGCATTCTCATTTGAAAGTAGGCATATGGGCTTAACGTGGTAGCTGAGCCGAAGCTTTTCACCTGGTATGGGTGTACTGGTGTGTTGCTACATACCAGCCACGATATGACAGGTGAGGTGTCAAGACTCACATCCTTTCCGCTCTCATCTTTTTAGAAACATTTAAGCATGCCACTCGCTAACTGCAGGCTACACGGAAATGATATAACATTCAACTGCTTGGAACGACAAACAGCTTGTACTCGTAAAGAACTCCTTCATGTCTCTGATACACTCAAAAGCATACTGACTGTTCCGGGTAGATAAATGCTGTTTCCTAGATACCCAGAGTAATAATTATTTCATGGTAGGGTTTTAAAAAAGTCATCAAAATTTTCGTAAGAATTATAAAAGTCTGTTGATAATAATTATGTGTGAGAATATTGTTTTAAGTTATCGAATACTATTGCTTTAAGACTTATACAATAGAAGTATTTTTATAATAATTATCAGCGAGATAAATATTTTTAAATCTTCAAAGGCTTTTATTTTGAGATTTAAATTATAAAAGTCTGCTCGTAATAATTATCCTTGGGATAAATATTTTTAAGTCTTCAAAGACTTTTTTAGACTTATATTATAAAAGTCTTTTGATAATAATTATGAGTGCGAACTGATCCCCACCTAGCCCCGAACTGGAAATGCTACTGAACAAGTCCCGTCTTTTAAGACTTAAACATTTTTTTCTAGCCCATAATTATTATGAAAAGAGTTTATAATATAAGTCTTAAAATAAAAGTCTTTGAAGTCATAAAAATATTTATCTCTCTGATAATTATTAGGACAAAATTTTTTTATAATATAAGCCTTAAAATAAAAGTCTTTAAAGACTTAAAAATATTTATCTCTCTGATAATTGTTATGAAAGAACTTTTATAATATAAGTCTTTGAATAACAGTTATAGATGACTCGAAAAATATTTATCTTAATATAGTGATTATTGATTGACTTTTATGCTTTTCTCTTATAATAGTTATGTCTCTGCTATTTCCCTCTCCCTAGTTGGGTCAGCACAAGAGACAAAATATCTGGCGGTGATTCTACATAGAAATCTCAATTCAAACAAGGCCACAAATATAAATGTTGCCTGTTAAAGGATTCATAGCGTAGCAAGAGGAATATCTGTGAAATTGATTTACTGGTCATTCAATAAAATGAAGGTATACGATCACCAGCCATAATTATTGAGAACCAGGCATGAAGAACGAAAACTTAAAGTATCAGTTAGATAGTTCGAAAACATTTCTTCTAGTCAATGATTCCGTCGACAAACACCCAAACAAATACTGTTTGCCTTGTCGTCTATTGAGTCTAAAAAGATTTTATTCCTGAAAAGGACACTGGTAGATTGATAATCAACAGTATCAGCGAAGATTAACAAGTTTAATATATATATAAATACCAAGTTGAAGATGGGTGCGCTCTGAAGGCTTTTGTGAACCTAGGTTTCAAAGAGTGTATGTGCTTTCGCTGGTAGAAGGAGTAGTGGGACCATAGTATACAAATATTTTAAGTTTTATTAGAGACCTTAAGCTAAAGTAAAATTGTACCAAGGCTTATCGATAACTACAAATATCTAAAAAAAACAAAAATTATGTATTAATGCATAACGGAGCTACCTTGTGGTAAGTTCTAACGAAATAGCTGTCGCTTTCGCAAAAATTGTGACCATCGCAGCTTGTGTGGTTAGGTTAGGTTAAGTAGATCTGTCCGTAGCGTTGCCAGTTGGAGTTCGATTTTAGGCGTTAAAGAAAACATCAAAACCCATTTTTTGTGTACAAGCAGCCACCATAATTTTTCCCATAAGCAATCAGGTAACAACTCTGCAATCCTTCCTTTATAGCCGTAAGATGAAGTGAGTATAATTGCTTTAGCTGTTTTTGCACATCACTTTTGTAATTTTTCGTGTGGTTAACTCATTTCAACTAGCCCTGAATTGCCCAGTCATACTGCCGTAAATTTCGTTGTACAAGTTTTGGAGTGGCCTATGTATATAGTTGGTCTTTGTGAGATTCGGTGTGGTGCCGGTCTTGGCAGTCATACCTGTTGTTTCATTACGCTCTAGTTCTTCGTGGTCGTATACACATTAGAAATGCATTATTATGTTTACAGGCAGCCAGTCAATGGCCACGGCTGCGAAGTAAATGAAATCAGAGTTGGGCAAAATTTATTCGAATGACGAATAACAAATGAATAAATTGTTTTTCTTGTTATTCGTAAATAATAAATAATTTTGTTTATTCAAAAAAAAAATTATTCGAATGACGGATAAATTATTTTATTCGTTATTCGAATAATTATTATCTTCATTAATTATTCGAATAACGAATAAAATAATAATAAAAGAAGTAATTTATGTATATAGATATGTACATATATTTATGTATATGATAAATGATAACCGTTTTCGTTGTTGCGATTTAAATCAAACCTCTGGATAGATTTAAGTCAAATTTTCGGAGGTTATTCCCTGCGCATAAAGTCCTATTAAAGGCTACTAGAAAACTCCTTGGTGGCGATGGAGCCGAGTTATTTATAAAAGCCGTATTTATGAACAGATTTCGTTCAAATTCAAAATGTGTTCTTGCTGCATGATGAAAAATACTTATGCGAAAAATGGACCCGCTAGGTGGCGCTGCAGTTGAGTTATTTAGAAAATCCCTATTTATTGTACAATCAGGTTGCAATTCATAATGGTGCTGCAGTCGAAATCATTAGAAACCCCATATGTTTGTACTACTTTGTTTTTTATGTTTATATTATATGAATTTACGATGTCTTACGTCGTCATACACCCTAAATGCGACTTTGCATCTACCTCCGCTTGATGAAATTGCTCGGGCGGCCATTGCTGCAGCAGTAAGACTCAAGGAAACCAGCTCTTGGATATTTTAAAAGTGGCGAATCAGCAAGGAAAGTAACGACCACATCCTTCCAAGAAAGACCACTGTTGGTATATCAATGGCCAAATTTTACATCGAGGGTTTTTGGCTCTCCTATAATAGAAAACGCACATCTGTGCTCTTCAGCTTCCTTATAAGGACTTTTGTTGGCCTACATGACATAAGCCTAGAGGCTGACGCATCGGACCAATGTTGTAGTTGCAAGATCATAGAAGAAGATTACGCACGCTTAGAAAAGATCTCACAAGTGGAAATAAGACCATCGGTAAAGCTCATGACATTGAAAGGGATTTTTTCTTGCATATAGCATCAGAGCGCTATTTTTTTGGCAGAAATATGTGTGAGGAGGGTTCTGCTCTTTAGTTGTTCAACCTAAATTAAGAATTTTTACTTTACCCATATTTGGGATTCAACGCTATTCTTGCATGGGCCAACGCAAAAAATCGTATCAGGGGCCGCGAAACCAGAGGGAATGAGCTAGTATTCTTGATAAAATAGCAAACAAAATTCAGCTAACTCACAATCCTTGACAATAGAAATAAAAGTAAAAGGTGGCTCAATGTGTTAAAATGAGTTTTTATTCATTATTTAAAATAACGAATAAAACAACGAATAAATTATTCGAAAGCAATTTATTCACGAATAATTTATTCGTAAATGAGTTATCTGCGAATAATTATATTACGGATAAAATTTTATTCGAATAATTATCTAAATAGCAATTTATTCGAATAATGCCCAACTCTGAATGAAATACTGTAGGAGGTAACTGCCTTAATTGCCGTCTGACTGTTTAGTTATAAGTTAACTTTTGAGTTGACTGTCGTTTCGTTGTAGGCTACCTCTGTTGCCATCCTCATTGCGAAAACCTCTGTTTTAAATATGCTGCACGGGTCAGGTAACCTTAATGCCTGTTTGACGTCCAATTTCTGGCAGTTTACTCCGGCAACCACTCCCATTGTCATTTTAGAGCCATCCGTGAAAATGTTTGGGGATATACAGCTAAGTTTCCTTCCCTTGCGCCATTCCTCCTCCTCAACCATTGTGCGAAAACGTCGTTCCCAGTAAAATCAAGGTGGCTTAATCTTAAAACCAAGCAGAATCTAAGACTTGCCTCGTATTTCCCCTGCCCTCTGTAAATTGCAGTACGAGCGTAGCGAAATATAAAGGGCCGAATCGCGGTAGTCGTTATCAAATTGAAGCGAATAAAATTACAGCTGCTTTTTCCCCCAATCTTATTACTTAAAACGAGCAATCCTTGTATGTAGAGGGTGAACCATCTATAATTTTTTCATTCGGTTTTTTTTTCTATAGATCGCGGGTGACTGGTGTCATACTATCATCTTATTCTTATTCATTATTTTTTGAAAATTCATCATGGAAGGGCTCATACCCCAACAAAGCCTCCAAATTATTCAAAATAAGAAATATGTTTGCACTTCGAACACCACCGGATTATTTTCTCTAAGGTTTTATGAAGTCAAAGGTCTTTGTAGATTAGCCATCTACCATTCAAAACTTGGAAGCCAACATTTCCCGCGTAATTCTCGAGATATCGATAGCAATGGTGGAAAGAGTAATTGAAAATTTGACCTTCTGAATGGACCACCTAAAGCATAGTCGCGGCCAATATTTGAATGAAATTATTTTTAAAAAGTACATGTCAATGATTGTTATTTTGGGTAATAATAAAGATTCCGGCATCCAGTTCTGTTTTGAGCATTTTATTTAAAATTAGAAAAATCTCTTGATACGTAAAACTTGAAAATTGAAACAATTAATGAAATTATGCATTCGGAGCAAAGCTCGGTCAAGTAGGTACTTACGACTTAAATTGACTAAATGGGTAATTACTCTTTCTAGCCATTCCAACCTAACCTAAGCTACGTCCGATATCGAAAGCTGCGATTCGGACCCAGATCGTGTGTGGTACTGACATTGTAATTCTTTGTTTTTATCTTATAGTGGGCACAGTAAAGATCGGAAGCCAAAAAGCAGCTTAGTTTTTCCCCACCCTAAAGATGCATTAACAGATGGGGATATAGTGCATCAATAACAAAATCATCAAAAAGATCGGCCTATCTCGGCAGCCTGTTCGAAAACGCCATTTCTCATAAAATTTTTCAAGAATATCCCACTTCAGAATTTGATTGAATTTCAAAATTGCTCTATTTCAAACGAAAATACATAGATAGGGCGTTTTTCAATGAAATTCTGAAATAGGGCGTTTTCGAACTGGCTCCGGAGATAGGTCGCTCTTCCACTCAGCCATCGCTATGGTAATGCCTTTTCAATCTTCTGGGCGCAATAATTGCACAACTACCCATTAAATTAAGCATTATTGCTTCTCTTTTGTGCTGTGGTGCAATACATTTTATTTCTTATTACTTACGTTCTTTGCATTGTCTGTTAATTTGCGACTGGGCCGCCCAGTCTGACAACCTTTTTATTAATTTTCGTTTGCTTCTCGCAGGCAATGCAGGCATTTTTTCGGCAATTCTTACTACTATAACAAAGATTCTTCTTTAATGTATTCCTCGTTTCCTTTTTTTACGTCATGTAACTCACACCCATAAATGCATTGCCTTAACCTTGATTTTTTACGCACTTTCAGCATTTTTCCATTTTCTTAAGATAATTATTGTATTCCTTTATTAATGCTTCTTTGTTTCACAACATACATTTGCGCAGATATATGTATGTATGTATACCCACATTTACATATAACAAACATAGTTGACTTTAAGAGCTTCCGTTATTTTCCCTCGCTACAGAATGGACGTCATGCCTGTTCGTCGCTGTGTCCGAAGGAGCAACTGCCGGCGCCGGAGGATACGCTTTCATGCAGATCACCACGTCTGGTGGAGGTGCCGGGCCATTGCTGTAAAATGTGGCTGTGTGAGAATCCCACAGCTGATGGTAAGTGTTCGAGGAATGAATGCATTTTACGGTGAAATAAGTAAAATACACAGTGAAAAAATTGGGTGATGAAACAACAAGAACGGAATTTTTGGAAATAAATTGGAATTATAGTAAACATTTAGGCGCTGTTCTTAACCTTAACTTATTGAATAATCATATGGGGCAAAAAATTTAAAATTTTCGCTCAGTGTGCCCTTCACATACAGCACACATTGAAAGAATTTTCCACAAATAAGCAAGGAAGCACGTGGCCTTGTGCTTCCTGGCCAGCTCTTCAGCAACACAAATATGCGAAAACAAACAAAAAAAAACTATCTTTAGGTCTGCCTCCTGTAGCGCAATATTCCTTTACATACATATGTGTTTGTGTGTGTATTTATGTACCATAACTACATATGTATTGGATAAGTAAACGCAAACACAGTGGCCATTGTGGGTGTTACAAAAACAATAACTACCATACCATAGCGTCACGTTGTCTACCACTTCGTTGAGACAGCATCCGCCTGAGGCCAACACGGCTGGGCAACCACAGTCATCCATGTAGATAGCTGGGCGGCATGTTGACCGCCAAGCAGCTATGGCAAAACTTAATGATTTTTAAGGCGAATTAACAAGAAATATTTATGAGTACAAGGCACAGGCGAGCAATTTTCGGCAGCAAGACAAAGCGAGCGCGTACGAGTGTAATGCTGAAGGCAATGATAAAGGAGGCGTAATTACTCATGCAAGGATAAGGAAATGAAACATTGCATTGTGATAAAAATAAAAGAAAATTCTTTAAGAGATTAATGAAAGTTGGCTGGAAGGAAGTTGTATGGCCAGGATTTATCTTTTTTTTGGTGTTTCTTTTTTTTAACTCTTGAGAACCTTTCATTCTCTCGTTGACCAACAAGTACAAAAATTTATGGCTTTGATAAGAATCTATTTTGGCATAAGATATATGCGAACCTGGATATTGAGATTTATAAGAGGAACATAATAAATAAGAGTGGAATTAGATAAGAAAACGGTCCACTTTGGCAATAATGGAAAAAAACGTAAAAGCCCTTTAAAAAATGGTTTGAGTGCTCAGAATTTATGAGTCTAAAATGAGTCTTTCTTTCGTAATAAATATGATTCTGAGATCAGTCAAGCAGACGGACCCATTTCGGACTCTTTTGGTGGCAGAAATTCTGACGTGAACAAAACCCGGCTAGCCGAACAGTAAGCATTTTGAAATAAGGATCCGAAAGGAGTCTTAATTTTGAGCTTTTTGGGATAGCTTTTTTTAAGCACTAAAAACATGCACCTTTTTCTGCGGGCTTTTGGAGTGATAAGCGTTAATGCTCATGTATGGGAGCATTTTTTGAGCATGCGGCATTTGCTAAGTGAACTTCATATGAAAAGTTTAAAGTCAATATTTTTTCTTTTTTTTTAATAAAAGAGGTGAATAATAATAAATATTTTTAAAAACTTGTCCAGAAAATCATGCAGAAAGGAAGCTGCTGAAATCGTAGATTATATTAAAAAAAGAAAACATGTGTTTATTGTGTTTGATTTGTATGGTTTTTGTCAAAGAATAAACTTTTTTTTATACAAAAATAACCCAACTTCAATTCTCATATAAAAATTTTAGTTTATCGTTAATTTCTTCATGATCCAATGATTGGATTTAAACCAAATTAGTATGGGACCACCTCCTGATAAAAAAAAGAATTGTAGAAATCGGTATAATAAAAATATTCCAACGAATTGATAACCTTTTTGTGAAATCGAGTAAACATTAGTTTCTAAAAATATTTTTTCAGCAAATCACCTCAGATCAATCACCTCAATATAAAAGATTTTTAGCTTAAAAGCTCTGCATAAAAATTTTAATTTTTTTTTTACTGGAATCAAAATAGTTAGATTTTTTGCGGTATATTGAAATCGGTCTAGTTCACCTAAATCTCAATATTTTTCCAAAATATTTTGGCGGAAGTCTGAGAATGTAATAAGTTTTATAATTCCGGTGAAAAAAACGCTACTTCTTTTGGTGAGGCACCCTAATATGCATATGTACATATTCTCTTAATTACCATTCTAACCCACTAACTCCCTGTCCCTTCCTCTCTTCCTCGCTGCAGTATACGCCACCTGCCACAATGCCTCTACAAGTCCATGGACGCCTTGCTCACAACCCTGTGGCCTTGGCATTTCGACGCGCTTCACCAGCACGAATGCAGGCTGCCGGCAATTGAGCAACTTGCGACTATGTGAAAACCGCAAATGTGATCAAGACAATAACAACAATAATAGTAAAATAAACAAAAACTATGCAATACCCATGGAAGAGTCACAGCTGGCGCAGAAAACCACAGCAATTCAACAAAAGCAGGCGCACGAACAGCAACAACAGCAACAAAAACCACAATTAATTAGCCATAATGCGGCGGCAGCGGCGGCGAGCAATTTAGTTGTAAGTGAGCCTAAGGATATTAAGGATTCAACAAATTACAATGCATTGTTCGAGCACGAGGAGCATCGAATACGCGTAAGTTGTTGATAAAAATTCTTCTTGAGTCAAAATTTTGCTACACCAAAAAAAAATTTTGTTTCGGAATTTTGTATGCTTTAATATTATTCAGCGTAATTTAGTTGCTATCTTCTCACAAATTCATAGTTTAGTTAATGTTCACAACTCGATTTTATTTTCGATTTAATTTCCCCATTATAGTTTATGAAACTTTACTCAACTGCATTGTTTTTTGTTGCACTTATGCTTTGTTACGCAGAAATATTTTTATTTAACAAATTGTTAATCCAAGTAAGCAAAACAACTAACAATAACAAGCAAAACCGCAAGCTAAGAGCCCCAGCAGACAATTGCATTTCTCAACTTAGGACAGAGGCTAAAAAAAAATTTACGCATCCGTTCACTTCAGTTTATTTTTCAACAACAGCTTAAAAATCACAAAATCTCTTTACTTTACTATCAGCATACAAATTTATTTATTTCTCGCTGCTTCATATACATACATATTTATTTATTTATGTACACACTGTAGGGTGGGGAAAATTCTGGCAACGGCCCTTCAACTCACCACAGTCTTCCGAAATACAAAATTTTTTCGTAAGAAAATTATTTTTCATTTAAAAACAGCCTCAAACGCAATAAAATTGTTGAAAATAAGTTTCTTAAAAATTAAATTAATTAATAAAAGCACAATCAAAACCAATAAATTAAATAATTAATTAAAGAAAATTAAATGAAAAGTAAAATGAAAATAAAGCAAAAATAAATAAAAGTATTTCTAATAAATATTAAACGAAATTATCTTTATAGGAATTTTTCTTTTCACAAAGATAAAATCTAAAAATTAAAGGAAAACTAAATTATGAAAAAAATTAAATAAAAACAGAATTTGATGTGTACTAAAAATTAAATAAAATAAAAATATATACTTTGTTTTAAACAAAATATAAAAAAATAAGGAGAACTAAATTAAAAAAGACAAAAAATTAAAATAAATAAAATAAAACAAGATCCTAAAATTAACTAAAGTAAAAAAATATAGTTTTCCTTTTAAAATCTAAAACCAAAAAGAAAATTAAATTTTACAAAATTTTTTGTTGATTAAAAAATATAATAAAAATTATTGAAATTAAAAAATATATATTTTTCCTTTTGAAACAGTAAATAAATAAAATAAATTTCTAAAAATTTAATTTAATTTAAGAAATATAAATTTTTCTTAATTAATATTAATTTAACAATTAAAACAAAATTAAATTAAAAAAAGCTGTTGAAGCGATGCAAGCTAGATAAAATTCAAGTGCTTTCTCCCTAAGTAGCTTTTCACCTGGAGTGGTGAATGAGAGAGCCGTTTTTAAGAAATTTGTTCTAAGTTCACACTGGTTTGCAAATAATTATGTTGAAAAAAAAATACCAAGAAACTCGTGTATATGGATTATTATGTATGGACTTCCTGAGCTCAAAACGCACTTTTTTCACGTAAAATGACATACCACTTGTTTTTATTGGACCAAAGTTGATAAAAATTGACATTTTGTCGAATTTTTGCTATTAAAAAAAATCAACTTTTCGAACTCTGGTAGCGAGCTCTAAAATGTATTTAAAAATTTCGAAATTTTCGGAGATGTCTTTATTTTGTACGTAGAACAAAATATTAACAAAATTTACGCACAAAGTTTAGGTGTTGATGTTTCTAAGGGCCGCCCTAATATACTGGTAGGTGTGTTGTTGTAACTTTCGGCTAAAAGTTTTACGTTTCCTCCTGCAGAATTTTAAGTTGATCATTCTCCGTAAAACAAAGCGGTTTAAGCTGTCAAATCTTGTCTGTTGTCGTCTTGTCTGCATAGAGAAATCTTCGGTGTTTGTTTGCAGCTTGAATACATTAAATTGTTAAGGATAAGTCGTCGGCATTCTTTAAGAAGGCAATTCAATCTTTACATAACTAAAAAAAAATTACAAAACGGAAGCTTTAAAATGGCAAAACAGAAATTTCTGCAAATTTTCTTTTAATTTAAATAAAATGAATCTAAGTGGTCTTAGCATTGAAGTATAATTTTGTAATTTTTTCGATGTCCTTGTTGTTAAAGAAATATGTATATATGTATTGTATGTATGTAAATTTTTAATCAATAAATCGTATATTCTTTGCAGAAAGGACACGAATGCCGCAATTTGCAGCGCCTTGGGCCTGCACGCATACGCCTGGGCGCCTGCATTTCACGAAAGCTATATCGACCGAAATTATGTGGACTTTGTCATCAGCATTCGGGAAAATGTTGTGTACCCTCGGTATCTACAACCATACAGGTGAGTGAAAAAAAAATGATATGTTATATACAATTAATACATATTAGGGTATTCCAGAAAATAAGATCACCATTTTTTTCGAATTTCGATAGGCGTAGTATTGTAGTCGTATTGACATTAGCTTATCGTGTGACATTATGTACTCCTCTCAATTCCATAGGTTCAGTAAAGATCTTGATCCTGGACTTGATCTTAACAAAGTCATATTAAGGCACACTGTAGCGAAGCCTGTTTTATCGACAGCTTCATCATTTTGCAATGTTTTTACGTGTAGCACTTGTAGCACTACTGTTGCTAATACGGGTTACGCCCACTTCAATTGATTTCTGTGGGCTCTGCATTCGTCATTACCTTCGGCTTTGAAATCTTCCCATATTTTGTCATCACAGCAAATGATCGATTCCAGATTTTTTTCCTCTTCTGTCTCGTTACTGGGAATCCATCCACCGCTCTATGGCGCTCATGAACCCATCCAAACTTTTCGAAGTCGAAATCCAAAATGTCCTTCATTGAAACTCCTTCACGAAGTCGCCCTGATACTCCCTATGCAATCAGCGAGTTTACACACTACGAGCGTAAGGCCAGAGTTAGGGAGTGGTCTTAGACTGTTGTGCTTTTGCGAAGTCCTTAGCCCCTCGACTTGTCATCAAGCTTTTGTATTTAGAAAATTTTTATTCTCTTCTGATTTCCCTCTTTCTTGCAGGTTGAGTTGTTATGCCCCTTGAATGCCAATGACCCCATCAGCTTTGCCGAACAACAGCAAAAGCCGGAAGGACAGTCACCACTACAGCTATGGGATACAGTGTCGCTGGAGCCAATCGATCAGGAATTCCTGCAATCACATCAAATACAAATTGAAAACAAATTCATTGCAGTTGAATGGATATTGAAATGCGAATGTAACAAAAAGGTGAGTAATATTTATTACTGTTTTTTTTTACTTATTTGATTTAATCACACATTAAAAGTACGTAGAATTGGGCGGTGCAGCTTTGTGAACCCAAGAAGATAAATTAAACGCCTGCGGTCCATTTCAACCAGAAATATATTTTTTGTTGCATACTTATGCCCTAGCTACCTTCCAGCATTCTCTGAGTTGCAAGAAGGCTCGCCTGTCCTAAGGTGCTAAGTTTACAAAGGTTCTGACAATTGGCTCCGGAAGAATATTATTAGAAACCCCCTCAATGTCAATAGTTGCACCCACAATGAAGTCCTTTTGTAGAAAAACATCCGCCTGCGATTTCACGATTAGCATCGCGCTATCCAGAGGGGCTTCACTTTGGAGTGCGCCTCTGCTACACAGGGAAAACGGTTTAGTTGGGTCAACCACATATATATCTCTTAAAACATGTCTTTCTTATAGTTAACACACCTTGTTTTGAGGGAAATGGAACCACTAAATTCTTTTTTCAATACTGTTAGAAGAAGCAGATCGTCTCTTTAAACAGACCTTTTATATATGTATGAATTGCACCAAGATTCGACTTGTCTATTTATGTTTTTATTTAATTATTTTTAATTTTATTGATCTTTAGGCCGTTTTTAATTCAAAAAAATAATATTAGTTTGTTATTAAATAGGCTTATAAATAGCAAAAAAAAAATTTTAAGAATTTGCAATCAAAATACTGTTCATTCTATAATAAAACCCAAATAAACGCAAGTTTAAAACTTTGCGTAAAACTAAAAAAAGAGTTCAATATATTTCCCTCCAAATTTCTAACTTTTTTCTCAGAAGTGTTAGAATTTTTTTTTAAGTAAGCATTTTTATTGTCCGTTGATTTTTATTTATTTTTGTCGCACTTGCTTCAATATAACGAATAAACACAATTTATTCTCTTACATATGAACAAATCTCGCGAGTCGTTACATACTCGCAAGACGTTGCTTAAAAGTCATATTATTTAAAAATAATTAAATATGGGTGTGGAATATTTCTCTACAGTATTCGAGGAGAATATGTATTAGTTTCTTCATCCATGTAACAATTTTAGAATGAATTTAAGTTGTGTCGATAGAAATTGTAAAATTGAAATTTTTGTTTCTCAAATCAGCGTTTACTTATAATGAGCGTAATTTTTTTCATTTGATGGCACATTAGTTTCATTACTCTAGATTGGTTCGCTAGGGCAAGAAAATTTTCACCGTTTAATGTTAAAATCTTGAAGTAAATTAAACTTTTAAAATGAAAAAAATCGTTAAATATCTACAAAATAGCTGCCTTTTTTTGGTGGCACACTCTTGAAACACCACTGGTATGTTGTATATGATGAAAACTTGTATTACCTCTAACATCAACATTTTATTTGAAAACTGCCCAAAGTTCTTAAAAAAATATAATTTTTTCGAGTAACAATGAAAAATTAGTAATTTCGCCTTAGTAAACTTTTTAGAGCTAAAATTGTTCAAATACTTGATTTATTTATTATTGTACGTACTTGGTTTTGGAACTCCATTGATTGAAATTAATGCAAGAAGAATGCTTTAATGTTTTTTTTTTGGCAAAAGAAGGGAGTGAAAACAACTCATAAGATTTGCTCATATACATACGTAGAAGAAAACCGCAACACCTTCAGCAAAATAAACTTAAAAAAATCAACTTTAATTTTTAGCCACTAAAATTTAATGCGCTATAAAACTTTATACACAGAAACTTCTAACACTTCTGAGAAAAAGTTCGAAATTTTCATTAAATTTTTTTCAATTTTATTATTTTGTTTTCTACAAATTTTTAAACTACGATTTTTTAGAGAATGAACTGCATTTTAATAGAAAATTCTTAAAAATAAATAAGTAAATATTTGTGGCAAATACTTACATTTTGAAATTGGGGTCCTGATGATATAACCGATACTGTACATTCGCATAAAATCTTAAATCACACGACTGGAATGTCTTTTATTGCACATTAAAATTCCAATGAAAACATAAAAATTTTACATCATTCGGCAAAATTATGAAACCAATGGTAAAGGTGCTCAAATAATATCGGCAACAGTGTAACATCCTTAACGAATGACCATAAGATCTCATCAAAATAAATACTATTAACAATAAAAGGACACACATTTTCGCAGAGCCAATTGACCTTCAATAAAAATTGCTTACATAAAAAATTCATTGATGCATACATGGTGCCATAAATAAATACAGATATGTATATAAATACCTAAGTAGCCAGCACAGACCAGAAGTGACACACGCAACATTGCTTCCTGCGGATTACATCAGAGTAAAATGCCATAAAATCACATTTTCTCACTCCTGCCTTTTTTACCTATTTCCTAAGGGCCCTATTGATAGGCCCATGTAGTATGTCAGAAAGCCTGCTTTGACAGAACAAAGGGCCATTGCGCATAAATATACTTGTTTCTAAATGAAAATTTCAATCCAAGCAAAAGCAGTAAAATTAAAATGAGATAAAGCAGGAAACAATAAAAATTCCATGTACAAAGAACAAAACACACATAGAACAAGTAAGGACGACAATACAGGATAAAAAATCACTTATGTACAAAGCTTATTAAAAAAGCAAGCAATAAAAATCACTCCAACACAAATGGTTACATACTATTGGGCATAGATCCTGTCACTTAAGAACAATAGTACATGGAATGAATTGTATGACAATATATTGAAAGGCTGAGTGTAGGAAAGCAGCATGAAACAGACGGCAGGTTCATATTGCTGGTAAAAAAGGGGTCAAGTAAATGCGATTAGAATGAGAAGTGAAAACAATTTCCGCTTGAATGCATGAATGAAAGGATATGAATGTGCTAGCATACAAGCAATATGGCCAGATAAAACCGCATACTTTGAGCAAGATACTCGTATTTGAAAATGGCTTGTAAATCAATGAATAAATATTGTAAGAGCCAAAGGAAAATGAAACATCATTCGAAAATTAAAATCCACTGGCTGTGGCCCTGCCGGAAAAGCGTGGTCTTACACAGAGTATACTTCTTGCACTATTTATGGACACATAGAGCACAAAACGCTAAGCTAAAACTGAGTTTATACCAAAACTAAACCCACATGCCTTCAAGGGGTGCTGCAGTGTCTATGTGATTCGTAATTAGAATATTGACAAAATATTAAATGGCGAAATGGTGAAATGACGCTTGCGATTAATAGAAAATTTTACAATATCAATTTTGAATAGTTTTCATTTAATTAGTGATAAAAATTCAGCAGACCATGCCAAATTTAAAATTTGGCTCGACTGAAAAATATATTAAGAAGTTACCAAATTCGAAAATCCTACTACTTAATACTACACATAATACAAAAATTTAAAGGTAAAACCGCTGAGAGGCAGCCTGAATATGTTTGAAGTTATCTAGCATAACAAAATTGTTTTCAAATTTTTCATCTCACACATGCATTCTCCCTTTTAGTCTCAAATAAAAATAAAATTTAATATTTTCATGTTAATTTTTTGTTTTACTTTTATTTGGCAATTGAGTTGCTCTGAAAATTTTAATTTTATAAAGTAGACAAACTTCAAGAAATAAACGATGACCGACGAATTGAGCGAACGGTTTTATCTTTAAATGCTTGTATCATGATACTACATATAAACGTGAAAGTTTTTGAGTGAGTGGTGTGTGAGTAGTCTTCTTGCTCTTTCACGCTAAAACGGCTGGCCGTATTTCAATGAAATTTGACAGACATAAAGGCTATGATGACCCAAGGCATATTAAACAGCTAGTAGCATTAGAGCAAAAACAACATTTGCGTGTATTTTGTTGTTGCTTCTGGTACCGAAAGTGTCGAAACCTGTTCTGATTTTTTCCTTCTAAATCAAAGCGTGCCATGTGAAATACAAAAAAAAATAAAAAAATTAAATTGCAAAAAATTAAAATTGTTGCCACTTTCTTTCTTAGTAAATTTGTTTGCTTCTCGAAGCATTGATCCAGCCTTTGTAAGGCCCAGTAATCAGCGGTTGTGCTGCTGAGTTGGGCGATCGTTCCAAAAGCTGCTATTCAATCGCTTGTTTTGTATGGAAAAAGGTTTCACATGCAAATAGATTTTAACAATTTAAAATTTTCTGAGAATAAATTAATAATATTTGACAGTTTCGAGACCAAATAATTTGAAAACAATCAAATCAGCTGCTCTACTTATACTACCTGTTCAATGTGCCTTGCTATGATCTGAATTAACATAAAGGATATTCTTTTAAAAGAGCTGGCGCCTTTTTAAAAAGTTTAAATTAAATCTAACAAGTTCTAAAACTATTCATTTCAAAAATTCATTTCAAAAATATTTGTTTTACGGGTTGCCACCTATGTATTTTAAAAGTTGAAATCGACTAATTAATAAGTGAAATATGTGGATGTCGGATGAAAAGGGTGGTTCGACCAAGATTTATGTTTTTCGAAAATAAAAGTTAAAGAAAAAATTTATATATTATTAAAATATTCACCTTCCCTTCAATTTAAAATCAATTTAATTAACGAGTTCAACGAACTCTTTCGATATTGATATCAAATAAAAGAGGTTTAAGAAACACTTATTTCAAAACTTATTCTTAAAAGGAGCTGCCACCTATTTAGAAATTCAAAATAAATTTAATTCGCATTTAGAAACTGAAATCCGCTTCAAGCATTGACTGGAGATGCAGAACGATCACGCATGACTTCGGCTCTGCGCGAAATTTTTTTCTAACCGAAATGTAGCCTAAACATCATCGAATAACAATAAACGGTTTTAATATAGCACCTTAATATGCAAACGGTTCAAAAAATATTTCTCGGTTTGATAGGTTGGACGGCCGGATAAAATGTAAACGCATATTTTAGAAAGCGTTTCCGCTACTATTTTAACCCTTTGTATACGGCGGAAAAAACTAGCATTACCTACCATTTGTGGTTCATTGGACCCCTATGTACATAAATAATAATGTGGTTCCTAAGGTTATGAAAAGGACTTATTCGCTGATCCGTAGCCAATGACAAACCTGCGAGTGTATTTCTCGCAAATAACTGTTTCTGTCCGGAAACGCAGACTATGTAGAAATTGCGTAAGCAACTTGGCCAAATAAAAAGCAAAAGTTTGAGCTCCAATTGTAAATTTCCTTGTCGACGAATTGGAAAGCTCTCTTGTTCTCACTGGGGTGCAGCGGTCCCATACGTCCGCATCACTATTGTAAATGTATTTTCTTTAGAAATAATTTAAAAAATATCTGCATATGTATGTACATATTTCCGAGTTAATTTCTGTTTAGCTGTTAACATTCAAAAGGGGAAAATATTGCTAAACTCAACAAACGCATTTTAATCAGCTGGATTTTAAACTAAATGAAGTTATTTATGTGTACGTAATTGATACGTAGATCAAATCGGGATTACGGTTATATTTGCATTTTGTTATGAGGAAGCGTTCATTTAATGCATGAAAAATGAAGATGCAGTATGTGGGAAGCCATTTGGAAAGCCAGTGATTTTTTCTAATTTTTCGCGTAATAACGCTAAATGCAAACGAAATAGGTCGATCTTCTATCCAATAATCGATATAGTATATGATACATTATGAAATAAATATGTTTGTATCTAGTAGTTGTAGGGCGGCCGCCGTGGACAAGTGGTTAGAGTTACGCACTACCACATTCTTGTCACTCATACGCCGTGGCATCTGAATAACTTAAACTGGTAGACAAATAAATCAAGTGCATTAATTTTTGTAATAGGTAGTTTTGTTATAATGCGCAAAAATGTATTATTTAATGTGTAAGTCTAAAATATATCTTGGGCCAAAAGTCATAAATACCGACTTCTTGGATTTTGTTCTAATATAGATAAGTGAAAAGGTGTAGATCATACAATAGTGTACAATAATTTTTAGAACTATTTAGTACTTTGTTTCCTTCGAATGAAGATTCGCCAAAGGCTTTACTTGATTCCTGCCTTCTAGTCTAAGTTACTCACATGCCATGGCGTATGAGTGACAACAATGTCTAATATCAACATCAATATTAAGTGCCCCGCATACTGCGGATTTTATTGGCCCTCAACTTGGCTGCCAATTTTTCCTAGGCATGCAGTGCCATATTTTGTGTGAAATCGTAGAAAAAAGAGACGAATCAGACGCCAATTTTTATAAATTAAAGTGAGCTTATTTATTTAATAAATTGCATAAAAATATAAAATAAAGAATACAACTTAAAAATTTAAGTTAAATTTAACATTCTTAAAATTAATTTTTACAGCATTATATACATATGTATGTATATGAGGTTCATTCTGGGCTTCTCTGCTTGAGTTAATAAAATTTGTCTTTATGTTGTATTTGAAATAACTTGGGGTCTTTTGCATTGCTAACGACGATATTATAAAATGAAAAGGTATGTACAGATAACTAACGATCAAAGAAAAAATTTAATTTGAAAATGTACATAGTTCTGAATAGACTTAGACAGCCTTATAATAAATTCGGACAGAAACTTAATTGAGTCAATTAACATTTTAATTAAGCTACCGCTTTTTAGTATTCACACACAGTCTGCTGCTCGACTAGCTACAGTGATGGAAAAGTTGGTTCAATCGTACTTTTATTTAGTTTGAAATTATATTCGGTACAAACACATCCTTTTAGGTACATTTCGAATGTGGTCAAATAACTTTTCAGGAAATCGTTTTTTATTTTTATTCACATTTTAGGCATTTTCTGGTGCCCAACAGTCTACCTTCTTTGTTGTAAATTAACCCTAGAACACACACCCAGAAAATACCACGTAAACACACACCCGGGATACGTTTGTACCCGGGACCTTATTTTGCGGTTTTTTTAATGCTTATTCAACCGATTTCTATGATTTTTTTTTTTGAAATGTATATTTTAATATATAACAAGTATTTTGTATTTTGTTTCATTCGAATATTCCTACTGGTTCCAGCGATATGGGCAAATAATGTCAGGACATGCAACAGTGGATTTTTGTTTTTGTTGTTGTCCTGATAAATGCAAAACAAAATAATATAATTTATAATAATATACTTGTAGAGTAACAACGAATACACATTTTGGTTTTTATTTCATTGAAATATTCTACCTGGTTCAAAAGATATGTGCAAAAAGGTCGCGCAAGGTATGGGTACATAGGTAGCAAATACACTGGTATAACTGGTTTTTGTATTTTATATGCAGCTGCAAGGGTTGTTTTCACACGAGGTGTTGTTATAAATGCTGCCTGTTGATATTTTCATTATTGTTTTGGTGCTCAAAAGTGTAAGAAGTGAAAATATAAGTGAAAATAAATATATCTGAAACTATAAATAACTGGATACGAAATGACTTCAAGAAGAAACGAATATTTATCAAGTGCAGCATATAGAAGGTAAAAAATGTAAAATAAGCAACAATGTAAACATATACTAATTTTTTTTATTATGCAGGCTAACTGAGGAACAGCGAGAATCATATATACAATCTTTATTTGATGAAATTTGTGACGATGACGCCTATGACTTTGACTCAGAAGATGAAGAAGAAATTCAAATCAATGACATTGAAATTGCTGATGACGATGCTGAAGTTTCGCAAAGTGCCGCAGAAGTATTACCTGATTATGCGGACTATGAGGATGATGAAGAAGACGATGAAGAAGAAGAAGTAGAAGAAAATAATGAATTACCTGCTAGTGCCGAAAAATTTGTTGCACGTGATGGTACTGAGTGGATGAAAGAACCAAATGTAAGTCGTCAGGTACTCAGACAAAATATTATAAGAGAACGTTCTGGACCAGCTAGATGCACTGAAATGTTGTCAATAGAGCAAACATTCAAATGTTTCATGAACGTTGAAATGGCTGATATAATTATGCGCCACACAAATAAGTTAGCAAAAGAAACTTATAATGCTTACAACAATGCGCATCCAAACACAACTCCTAAGTCATGGACGCCTGTGTCAATAACAGAGCTGTATGCATTTTTTGGCATACTTATTATGACTGGTGCGAACCATAGCAATGGAGAACATGTTCGAGATTTATGGAGCGTCAAAATGGGAGTCAACCGTTTCTGTTCGATATTGCGGTTCCTAAGATTTGACGATAAAAACACTCGTGCAACACGCTTACTAACTGATAAAGCAGCACCGATCAGTGAGTTGTGGACGATGATGAACAATAATCTTGCTGCACATTACAAGCCCAGCTCATGCTTGACGATTGATGAACAATTATTTCCTTACCGTGGACGCACACGGTTTACGCAGTACATACCGTCAAAACCTGCTAAATATGGTATCAAGGTTTGGTGGATTTGCGATGCCACAAATGCATATCCACTGCATGGACAAATATATACTGGTCAAGCAGAAACTGGTAGGGAAACGAACCAAGGCGAACGAGTGGTGAAGGATTTGTCTGCCAAATACCAAGGAAGTGGCCGAAACATTACAATGGACAATTTGTTTACGACCTTGCCAGTTGCAGAACTGCTTCTCACCTGGAAACTCACGATCGTTGGAACTTTGCGCAAAAACAAATCATATATTCCTCAAGAAATGAAGCAGAACAAAAACAGGACAATTGGTTCAACGACATTTGGCTTCAAAAATAATGTGACAATGTGCTCTTATGTTCCCAAAAAAAATAAAGCAGTAATTTTGCTTTCGACCATGCATAATGATGCTGAAATAGCTGACAGTGGGAAACCTGAAATAATTGAATATTATAATCGTACCAAAGGTGGTGTTGATCGAATGGACCAAATGTTTGCGGAATATCCAACACAAAGACAAACAAAACGATGGCCACTAGCGATGTTCTTCAACATGTTGGACATTACAGCTCTTGCAGCCTACATTGTCTACGATTTGAATAACCCTATGTTGCCTTGGAGAACAAACAACAAGCGTAAGCAGATCCTGCGCAGCTTGGCTGAAGCATTGTGTATGCCCATTATTGAAGCCAGAGCCATAAATCGTCAAGTGACGCGAAATTTTTCGACTAAAATTGCTATTGAAGCATATTTCCACCGACCGGTGGAATCAATGGTGTCAACAGCAGCATCAACATCTGCCGCAGCGCGCACGCCAAAACCTGTGTCCGGATCTTGCTATTTATGTTACGCACAAGAGGAAAAACGCCGTAGAAAAACCAGAAAGCTGTGCGACAAATGTAAGAAGCCAATGTGTCTTGAACATTCGGTCACATCAACAAATTGCTCTATTTGCCATGATTTTCCTTAGATATAAGATGCATTTTTATAATTTTTATAATAAAAGTCAATAATATAATGTGTGAAATGAATATTTTTAATTTTTCAAATAAAAAAAATAATATAAAAAATGTTTTTTTTTTTATTATTATGAGGATTTTTACTATTGGGGTACAAACGTATCCCGGGTGTGTGTTTACGTATATAATGTGTTTGGAAGGCTGTAGCTCCTGAACCAATGGTCCGATCTGGTTCAAATTTTGAATTTGAACTCAGAACTAAATAATCTTCCTAGATAGCGGTATAGAGGTATAGCGGTTCAAAAGTTACAACACTTCAAAGTTGAAAGTGGATACATTTGTACCCGGGTGTGTGTTCTAGGGTTAAGGTAACTGTAGTTAGTTACGGCAGATAGAAGAGAGTATTTCTTTTTAAAATGTCAGATCCAAGAATTCGGAAGAAAGAGATTCACCATTTCGAAAACATAGTTTTGTCTCGAACTGTACATGCAAAAATATATAACCTTTCCGCAAATTATGTACAGTTTGAAAATTCAGTTTTCCGTCTAAATGAATACGGCTTGGGCACCTCTAGCGACACATAACATATCCATAATGTTTACGATTTTATATTGAAGCCCTCCCGCTTTTGCGTTGGATATTTTAAGGGCTATGTTTTAGCGATTTCCAGAATCCCACACCTGTTCTCGCAAGTCCAGAGTAGCTGTACACACACAGAGTAAATCGAACATAGTGCTTCTTATCGGAATATCAGGGAAACACAAGCCATTGGTCACATGGCTGTCAGTTCGGATCGGCGTATAACACTTTGTAAAGAAGTTCTGAAGGCGAAGAAGAGACTAACTTCTGGTGGAAAACTTAGGCAACGTTACACTGAGAGTTTTGTTGGGACTCGTAAAAAAATTATGTAATAAATTAAAGATATATATATTGCCTATCTCCACAGCTCTTCTAGAGCAAATGGAAATAGGCTGGTTTCTAGGAGAGATTGGCTTAAAGTCGTCAAAAAAAAATTACTGATTCAAAGTCATGTGGACATAGGATATCCTATCTAGAGCAACGAAAAAAGCATACAGGGGATGAGTATCGAATTATAAATGTTGTCCCTAAGTTCTGGGGCATCCTAGCGCATACATACATACATAAGTATATGTATATATAAGAATGTGATTTAAGCCATTTAAGCTATTGAGTTTATGGGTTCCTCTCTTTAAAAAAAAAAACATACAAAATTGAACGCAATGGAATTCATATTTTTAACAACCTTTTCTTTTTCTCTTCCGCATGGCTTCCTATTATCGCCACACTTTGACCGAAACAGGAAAACTGCAACAACCTACACAAATACAGCGCAACAATGCAAAGCAACAGAGGCAGCAATAATAGCAGCAATAGTTACAACAGCAAACTGGAAAACAACAACAACAACCAGGATAGTAGTTGGCATACAAGTGGCTATGTAGATGACCACAACAATAATAAAAATGCGGCGACAAACATTATCAGCACCATAACGCACAACTACAATAAAAATGCGTACAACAATGCAAACAATGCGAACACGACTGGCAGTGGCAATGACAAAAGAAACATGGCAAACAGCATTGGCAAGCAGGACAACGAGCAAAACATCGCAGATGACAATGGGAGTGATAATCGCTACGTGCAACAGCAACAACAACAAGAACAACAGGAGATAAAAGAAGCAACAGAAGCAGAGCAAGAAGAGCAGCATTTAGTGTCCTCGTCTACGTCGAGTGAATTGCAACCAGACATTATACCATATCCGGCAATGTTGCCGCCGCGCCGCAATAATCGACAACAACAACAAGAGGAGCAAAACCAAAAGAGGCCGGCAAATGGTGACAAGAAAAACAAAAACAAAGGCAGTAGCAGCAACTGGCGTGGTGGCGAGCAGAGCAGCGCGGTCAGCAGTGACGGAGGTGACGGCATGCGTACGAACATCGAGCGTGACAACAATAAAAACAACAACAACAAAAAGGGCGTAAAAAATGTGGCTGTGTCGAATGAAAATATTTTTATTGCTGATTTTGGTTTTTATGGCCACGACAGCGACGAGGGCGACCATAATGGCGACGTTGATCACAGCACAGGCGACGATGAAAAGGCGAAATATTACGGAAGCAATGAGCAGCAGCAGCAGCAGCAAAACGCACTTGAGGGGAAGCAAGGCGACCAGTTAGAACAGCAACACAGCCAAGTGGAGGAGTGGCAAGTTGAGAAAAATTTGCATTATGGCTATCGAGAGCAGCAGCTGGCAGCGCCGGTCTTTGGACGGGCTTGGCAACAATATTACACACAAGATGAGCAACAAGAACAGCAACAAAAACAAAAACAGCAGCAATATAAAGAACAGAAACATCAGCAGCACCATCATCACGACCATCACACACATCTTCAGCATCAACAGCGATATCAGCACCAGCATCATCAAGACCACTACCACCACCACCACCATCACCACCAGCATCGTCATCACCAGCAACATCCACATCCGCCACCGCCTCCGCCACAGCCAGAGCATCACTTTGAGCTCGAACAACAGCAGGAGTCAGCAATCACGCCGCACGCACTTCCTCAACGACGCACATAGCAACGCAGACGTGCACCACAAACGCATCGCCAACGCTGGCCGCCACAACGCAAAGGGCGAGGCAAGAGGAAAAAAGGCAACGGAGGAGCGAAACGACGGCGCATCGACAGTGGTAAAATGGCGCCGAGGGAAGCAACAGCAGACGCAAGTGCTGGTAATGGGCACACAGGCGGGCACTTCATAAATAAATAAAAGCGAAAAACTGATAAACCGAAGCGACGCGACGCGACGCAAGAGCAACAAAATTATGCAAGCGGAATGGCGCAAATGGTAAAAGAAGTGGGAAAATAAAACAGCAAAAGGGCGAAAAACGAAGGATAAGCAAGGATGTGTAGTGCTTGAGAGTTAACAGCAAACGGACAACTGACAACAGCGACGAAAGCAACAACAAACGCCGCAGTAAAAACAAAGCAGCAAGCGTGCAACAGTAAATAGAATCGAGAGCTTGCAGACAGACAAACGACCAACAAGCGCCGACAGCCAAGCAAACAAAGCAGTCGAGCAGTGAAGCAGAGCACTAACAGTAGTTGCAACTTTTGCATATCACAAAGCAAATAAATTTTTAATTTCCAGTGGGGGCAAAAAATGACAAGAGTGCGAAGTGAAAAATGAAATCGCAAAAAAAAACGCAAGCGTTGATGGTCCACAACGAAAGGAAGTAACAACTTTCAGGAAACAAAAAAAACGGAGGCAACAAACACAGCGGCAACAAAAAAAGTAACAAAAAGTTATTAAGCAAATATTGTCGCTACAATGACCAACAGACAACAAACAACAGACCGAACACGAAAGCAAACAAATTGATAAAACTAAGTACGCGGAAAAAAGCAATGAAAAAAGAAAAAAACAAAATGTTTTTTTTTGAGTTGTTTCCTTTTGTTTTGTCAACCGCTTTCGTTGCAACTGCATTGAAAATTTGAGAGCTTGTTGTCATTTTCACCATAAGCCGTCAGTATTTAGTTGCTGTATCTTACTGCTTGGCTGCCTGGCTGGCTGGCCGACTGGCTGACAATGGCGTTAATGGCACCAAGTGGCTGGCCTAGCTCGTTGCGGCTGCGGTTCGTTTGGCTGCCACCGTTTATGTTGCAATAGTAGAGTGCAAAAAGCAGCTAGAACTACAGGATAGTAAGTAGAGAGAACGATTATGCGAATAGCACTTAAAGAGAATGCGTGAGCTAATGTTTGTATGAAGGAAATCACTGCAGTATTTTGTTAGAAAAATTGCCGAATTTTTTCAAGCGATTAAGAGATACATACTCGTATTAAGTAAAACTACATTTTATTTATAACGATGTGTGGAATGAATATTAAACCAAACAAATGCATACCAGAAAAACACATATCTGTTTTAAAACTGCAAACATGAACACATATCTGGACCGATAAATGTAGAACTAAATATATACATTCTTATATTGAGTGGCAATATCATAAGCATGGCATGAACTCATGGGAGCAGGAATGCAAAATAACTACCGAAGCTTTTCAGTAACACAGTGCAACAACAGTTTTGGGGCAGAATGATTCCCAGTCAGAATGAAAGACCTAGACCCGTATAATAAAACCTACAAATCTTTTTGACTATTCACGAAACGAATTTAGACACCCGAAATTTGCCGCGGTTCCACCTTTTAAACAAATTCCACGAATGGAAGATATACCTCCATCCCCCGAATCTCCTGCACTATTCCAATGACTGTTACCAAGGGTAACGTTTATTCAGGCTCGTATTAGCTCGTATCAAGGGCGTTTTGAGTTCTACGATCAGCCAAGATAGACTTATAAAATATCCTCAAACTATTTTTCATTGGAATCATCTCTGGCTTTTACCACTGGTTTTGAGTCCATTGACCTCAATGTTTGCTGACGGAAATGCCCAAATATTTGTTTAATAAAAGTCACATGCAAATGTGGCCAAACTATTTAAAATTTTTATGAACAAAATCGGAAACAGGAACTTTATTTAGCGGGTTAAAATTTTTTATTACCAGCGCAGAATAGACCGGTTAATATTTCTCATACGTACCATATCTGTAACAATTTTCATTTTTTAAATTTTCATGTTCAAGATTTCATAGCAAAGGTATTTCTTCATGTGTGCTGAGCCAAAGCAGTATTTCATAGTCCGGGACCCTTTTGTGGGTTCAATAAAGCACCCATAAGGGGATCATAAAGATCTGGGAATGGAATATCCAGGATAGAAACAAACCAAATGATTTATCTGTATTTCAAAAGAAGCTTCAAAGAAATTATCTAATTTAGGCAGAGAGGACCTCAAGATACTCACGCGACATTGCTCCCTTTATTATCACCTATTATATTCGCTTCATTGGCTAGAGGAAATTTGGCATAAAAATGCTTGTTCTGGCTTCTTTGGTGTCCATCCTTAACTTAACTCGAATTATTTTGCATTCCTGGTCAAAGCTTAAGCCATGGAAAGATTAACTACATGCAGGCATTAACTGGCAAAAAGATGTTGTTTTTTTATTACTTGCGCCCTTTTCACAAAACAACAAAAAGCATCTGATAGTTTTCATGAATTAGGTAAAAAAGCTAAAAACACTGCAAAATCGTTTTGTGTGGGAAAACAATTAAAGATGACGCTTAAGTTGTTGATGAGCGACTCAGAAAATCGACATGCTAAAATAAAATGCAAAACACAACATAGTACATAATGGTATTTTGCTAAGCATATGTGTGCGTGATAACTTGAAAATTTAGATAAATAGGCTTAAAATACCACAAAAAGGAAAACAATAAACACAAAACTAAAAAGAAAAATATATTTAGAGTGGAAAAATAATGAGTAACTAATTAAGTGTATTGCACAAATTAAATAAAGAGAAGAAAAGTAAATATTTTTGCGAGCAGATATATACAGAAAAACAAAATAAACAGTCTTAAAAAATTGCAGCAAAAACAAATAAAATTCGGGTATAACAATATCACCCAAATTAATAAACGGAATTATTTAGTTGCTAGAAACTATAAGCTAATTGTAAAAATCTTAGCTTAAGGCATACGTATACATAAGTGTGTAGGTAAGAAAAAATTAAATATCCAAGAAAAATCACCAAATTAAATAATGGAAAAATTTGAAAAATTCGAAAAATCTCGCCTGCTACCAAGCAGCAGCACAAAGTTGTTGGGCCCACAACTTGAGCGTAAAAGGATCTAAATTCTCAAAAAAAAAAGTATGTATAAACAAAAAAAGACCAACAACAACATATGCTATTAAGAATCATGTATAAACGTTAATTATATATATTTGTATGTATGTATAAGTATATAAGCATAATATGTAGATTAGGATGTTCCTTAAAATATCAACATCATGGGGCACCCCTTTATTTTGTTCTACGTACAAAATAAAGATATCTATGAAAAAAATACAAATAAAAATTATTTTAATTGTGGGTACCAGAATTTGAAAAAAAAAATAATAATTTTTTGAATCGAAAAAATTTCACAAAATTTGGACACTGGAAAGTCATAGCTCAGCGAGTTTATGAATTTATATGAATAATTTTCTAAAATATGTTGAATTTTTCAGACATCTAGTCAATTTTTGATCGAATTTTTGCATTTTTTTTTTTAATTTAAATTTTTCATTACCATGGTTGCAAGCCCTAAATATTTGTTTAAAATTTTTAATATTTGTCGTGGATGTCTTCATTTTGTACGTAGAAACTGAAATGTTAATATTTTAAGGACCACCCTACTGAACTCCTATTTATATTTTACATGTATGAGTAAGGTGACGTGAAGTGCACAACGAAAATTTCGCTCTGCGACGGATTTTTGTAAGCGGTAATCTCATATCTTTTTGTCTAACACTAAAATATAGCTGTTAACTTGAACAAAAATATACCTACTAAGGATATTTTTTGAAAATATTTCTCCACAATGTGCTTCATGTAGTACTTCACAATGATATGTGTGTATATTTTCTTAAAAAATGCGTGACTTAGCGAAATTTTCGTGCCACACTTCACGTAGCCTTACCCATATGTTTGTATGTACTTACAATTTATCGATGATATGGCAAAGTTCAATAAAAATTGCATAGATACATACATATATGGGAGTATTGTAAGAGCGAAAAAAATATTTAAATAAAAAACGGAACGTTTTAAATTTCGTATACAGCAAAAACTACGCCCCAAAGGTTTATTAAAAACCTAAACTGCACATATCTACATATACATATTCTATGTATCTATCTGTGTATCTGTGTGTATTGAGCGAATGCTTGGCATTCCAAGAAGAAGTTTTAAATGTTTGCAAGAATTTTGTTCATTTTACTTTAACTATTTATATTGAATATTTATTGCAGTTTAAAATTGTCTTTATATTTACCTGCATATTTACGTTTATACATATTTATTCCCATGTTTATTTTAAACTATAATAATTATAAATTTATGCAATAAAAAAACAATATAAATAACGATATTTTAAGCAAAAGATTAATGCATAAATTTAGTTTTCATTTGTAAGGAGCTACGTAAGTATTTTTTTGTTATATTAATATTTTAATAAACTTATGAAAAAGTCGAAAACTAGCTGATTATATCATCCTTATAGTTCTTACGTAGACGCGAATAGGAAAAAGTCCCTAAATTCCAAGAATTTTAACATTTTATGATTTTTCCTTTCGTTTGTTTGTATGTACTTAATAAGAGCAATTACCAGTTAAGACTTGGTGAAAATGAACTACTAGACTTTAACCCATGCTTGAAATACGTCATAGTTAAATCAAGAGCATAGAATTGTGAAACATATGTAGTATGTGTTCGTATAATGGCTCGCACCCCACAAAGCAGTGATGGTATAGTTATAACAAAGTAATCCCGAGAAGGGCCAGAATTATGAAACTGTCCTGAAAATTCCTAAATAATCACGAAAAGCTACGAAAAAAATCCCGAAAGACTCCGAACTATTGAACACGAAAAACCCCCAAATATCTTATCTAAGTTAAGAAAAGCTCCCCAAAGCTACTGTCCCGAAAAATACAACACGAAGAATGCCCAAAAAATGACAATACAATTTTTTGTATGAAATTGAGGGACGAAGTACAAAAATTTTACACAGATCCTGTTATTTGTTTTAAATTTTTCTCCCATTTAAGTTTAATTTTTTAATTTTTTTTCATAAAAAAAAGTCTGGAATGATTAATTAATTTGTTCGAAACTATCATATTTATCGAAAAGTGGTGTATATACGGGCTGTGAACAATTTTGTTAGCTTTGATTTGCCGTACTTTATACTAAGATTGTTAAATTCGTTCGTAAGATATATGTGATTAAGTGGAACCCCTTTTTGTTTTAAGCTGAATAACGGTAAAATGAAAATATTTCGAAAGCTTATCCATAGAATAAAAAATTAACTCGATTTTCGGAATTAGCGAGCAATTCTATATAGGGATTTGATTTTATTTTAATTTCACTGCAAAATCGCATGTACGTATGTAAGTTTGTTTATTTGGGTCAAATCGTGCAATCAATTTCTAACCAACTTCCCGATGAGCTAGAATCTTGTACTTTCAAATTTAACTCAGAACTCTATGACGGTATGAAAGATGAATTAATCCGCTAGGTGGCACATGAGTCGAGATATTTGAAAAACTCGTATTTATAATCCGATTTGGTTCATGTTTGGAATATATAATATCTATATAGATGACAGTAACTTCACAAAAAAATTACCAGCAGGTGGCGTATGGCTCTTATGACACAAAGCTCTTGCATGTTCCAAATGGAGATGTACCTATTCATTGCTCGCGCTGCTCCAACAGACGCAATGGCCGAGTTAGCAAGGTACTAGCATGCCATTGGAGAGATCCGAGGTTAGAATCCTAAGGATTCAATCCTTGGCCTTAATTTAATATTTTTTGCTATTTTAATTAATTTTCCTCTAGTCTTTATATTTTATTGTTTTAAAAAGAAAATTATATATTTTTAAATTTTATTATTTTACAAAAATAAAGAATATAATTTTTTATAGTTTCATTTAATTTTCAGAAACATATTTTATTTCTGTATTTTGTTTTAATTTTGCCTTATTTTTAATTTATTTTCTTTTAAATTTCAGATTTTATTGTTTTAAAAAGAAAAATATTTTTTAAATTCATTAATTTTTAGATTTTTGTTTATTGTTTTAATTTAATCTTTTTTAATGCCTTTAAATTTTAAGATTTTTTTGTTTTAAAAGGAAAAATATTTTTTTTTTAGAGTAATTTAATTTTTAGGAACTTCATTTTCTTTTAGGTTTAGATTTTTTTGTTTTAAAATAATAATAACCTAATTTCACTCGCTTTTGGAAACTTTTTTACTTACTCATACTTTTTGAATTAAATTTTCTTTATTGTTTTACAAAGAAAAATTAATATTTTTTTTAAATTAATTTTTAGAAAGCTTATTGCAAACAGAATAACGACGCTAAGACAGAAAAGGGCTTCCAAGATAGTTGCCTGAATTAACAAATGTCTTAAAAAAGGCATTTGTCTTTCGAAAGACTGTGGTGAGATGAAAGATAGTTACCAAAATTGTCCTGAAAGGGCATAACGACTTTTTCGAAGAAAAAGTCAACACGAAAAAGAGCGTACAAACTTTAACTGCCTACCTTTCGGGCATCCTGAGTTCATAAGTTACAGAGTGTGGTTTTTTTACAGAGTTGAACTCATACTCGATAAAAAATTTCTAGACCACACCACTCTGTGGCTGCCGAAATGTACAAATCTGTACAAATGTACAAATCGCGTGATGTTTGCTTTAGATTTGTAAATTTCATATGCCAGTTTGATGTTATATTGTCATGATCTGAGTACTTGCAAAATGGGTGCAAACCATATGTCTTAGTGTGTAGGTTTCAACACCGACCGCCACTCAACCTTTCAAGACTTTTTTTTAACAACAAACTGCATTAAAAAATCTCGTAATGCTTATAAACACTAATTAAATAGATTATCCATTTACGAAAGACAGTAAACGGTTTTAGATAATTTCTTTGATTATTTTGATATTCCATCAATTTCTACTTTTTTCTCTTACACGACATAATAAGCGCTAATAAATAGTGAAAATATCTTCACAAAATTCATGAATCATTAAATAATGCTCTGGATTTGCCAGGCTGCAATTTCAGGACTTCAATTTTCCCAACTATCTAAACTACAACAGCACTGCTGTTTATTTACTTACATCTGTATGTAAATAGGTCATTGAGATTGTCAATCATGATGCCATCATACTATTTTCATTGACTTGTGATTATTCAATCGGACCACTCGTGCGCTCGCTCGTTCCATAAACAAAGTCCTTTGCGCCAACTCATTTCTCCAACTATTTGCTGGTATCTAATCATTTTTGCCGGTAAATCATTTCTCTGGTCTGACAAATAATTTCTATTGTTTATTTTGTGTACCTATGTACTCTTTTACTTGCTGGCACTGGGTTTTAAGTAGTAAACATAAACACATGCAATTGTTGACGCTGTAAAAATATATGCATGTACGTACATATGTGTCCTGGACAATTCAGTGTTTGGTTTGTATTGCTGCTGGGCAATACGTATATGAACCTAAACAGAGTGACAAGCGAAAAGTGGACTCAATGAGTGAATGATTGTGGCATGATGAATGACAGGCGAGGCAGTAAAGTGATTGTAAAAGAGGTTGAACGAATGAATGAATGTCTGCTTTCAACTTCGGTTGACATTTTATTGCAATGATCAATCAACTTCCACTCAAACATCTTTATGCTTTTATTTTGCCAATCTGTCTATGAATGAGTAAAATAAGCCGATAACAAAATTTTCAAAGTTTTTTTAATGCATGCACTTACAACATACATACGTAGACACAATATCCCACTGGGAAAATAGGTAAGCACCTTGCGAGGTAAGCCATGTTTTCTTTCAGTTTTTAGTACCAAAATTGTCATCATGGCCAATGTCATCTACTAGTAAAGGCCAAAATGAACACCTCCGAAGACACATTACGTTGTCAGTTGCAAAATAACGTGCAGCCGAAGTTATTTCCAAGCACCGAACTACTCCGAGCGACTGCTCTGCATTACACGTAACTTACTTTGTAAAGCGGCTCAGAAGTATGTATGATACCAAATGTACATTCTAAATTCCAACTTACATAAGGCGGCCATGCCTTTGTAAAAGTAAGGGACGTTCGGCAGGGAAATGGTAATGACTGCCAGGTGAAGAGTAAGTTGCTAATAAGGTATTATTACGTGCTCCTAATTCCCACTGGGATGCTTCTTCTACGTAAAGTTTACACTGTAAACACATACTACATACGTACGTGTATGTTTATGCCTCAGAGTATGTACTGGTAGGTTGCGGCCTTAAAGTTGTCTCTCCCGCGTAAACAGTAGCGAGTTTGTCTTTGCAGAATTGTCTGAAACTCCATGGGATACTCATGATGCACCAATTTCGGCCAAGGTCACCTTCGTTTTAGCATAGTCGGTCCTAAGAGATCCTTCGGATACAAGCACACGTATGTACATACAAATAATTTGAAATTAAAAAGGACAGCCACACTTAACGACGTGCTTTCACAGCTGCAATTTTATGCTTATACATAAATACATACATACATGTTTACATGAATATATATAGGATGGTACATTCAAAAAATAAAAATACTTTTTTCAAAACGAAAAAAGAACACACAAATTAATATAAATTTTGAATGCGCTTGCACTATATGAATATTCATATGTATGTATGTAGGTATGCACGCAGATACCTATGTATGTATTCATACCAATGCACAATGGGCCAGAAGACTGAAAAAGTGGCGCAAAACCAATACCAACTACAGTTAAAGCTTTTGAATTTTTGCAAACTATCAATGAATGTTAGAAAAAGTACTGTAACAAAATTTATTGATAATTATTTTTTGTTTTAAAAGACATTTTAATTAATAAAAATTTAATATTTTAGTAAAGTACTCTATTCCGATTATAGCCACCGCTGTTAAAAAAATATATAGAGAACTATTCTATAGCAAAAGATATCTTCATTAATTAATATCGGCGGATAATTTGCACTTTTTGTAATTAATTCTTAAATTTTCAAGAAAGCGTATGCGTAACCTTCCCCTATGGTCACATCATACAGAGCATAAAAGAGAATATCGAAAATTACTCAACGGATTTGGACGAGATTTTCTCTAGTATATTCTGCAATGATAGGAGTGTGGCCTTTGGTGTTTAGAATTTCTATAGGGTTGCCAGCTGTCTAGAAAATTAAAAGATTCGCACCGTTCGTTGGATTACAAAAAATTGGGTGTTAAATGAAATGGATTGGCCTTAAGATAAGCATAAATGTTTTATTTTTTTTTATAGGGTTTCCTACTGTTAAGAAAATTACTATATTCAATATTAATAAGCGAAGGTATCAGTTCTGCACCGTCACTGTCAAAGTCTTTTCTGTATAATTTTTTCGAGTAAGGTTGCCAACTGTTTAAAAATTATAAGATGTTCACCGTTTGTTGGAGTTAAAATGAGATAACAAGTGAAAGGATGTGCAATATGTGAGTTGTCTAATGAAAGGACTTGGCCTCCAGATGTGCAATAAGGTTTTAATATATTTAAATTTAAATGACAATAAAAAAATAATAAGAAATAAAGATATTGAAAAAATTAAATTAATAAAGTAATCTAATTAACGATGACTAAGTTAACAAAGGAATTAACGAAATGCTTTTTTTAAGTGGTTGAGTTTTTTCTTACGCTAATTAAATTATTAAAAAAAAAATAAATAAATACAAAATAGTACAAATTAAATATTACAAGTATTTTATTCCTGTAACCTCTTCGTGGTTGGCTCTGGATACTGCAAGTGCGAAAATTCGCAGGCTAATAACAGGTTAAATTTTGAAAAAAAATTTTAAAATCCATTTATCCAATTAGTCACATGAATGTTTTTTTTAACAATTTAGCATAAAACGCACGACTTAAAATTTTTCAATTAAATTCGTATTTTTATTCCTTTAAATAATATAAATTAAATAATTAAAATGGCGGCCTTAGTTGCTAGATAGGCAACGCTACTCAAAAACATGTTAGTGTTAAAGCTTGTTCAAATATTTTCCGCTTGATACCCATAATTAATAAACGTAATTGCAACTAGAAAGAAAGCTAGCAATCCCACTCAAAAATATTTATTTATCTCTGCAAACGGTTTTTGCTTTACTATGGAATTTGAAGTATACTGTGGAGCTTTTGAATAATTATGAATTTCCAAATATCTGGCAACCCAGTTTTTAGAATTTTTTCCAGAAACTTTCTACAGAAAATACCAAGTAGCGGGGGAAAAAATAAAATAAATCCGTTGAGTTGTTAATACGTTTGAGGCTGCTAAAATGTCAAAAAATTCAAAATACTTGCCTTCTCGGCTTTTTCATAGTTTCCGGACACCTGGTACTTTTCTAGGTACCACGTATTTTAATACCTTAGACAATAAGCTATATCATGAAATTTTTTTCACGGTTCACTAGTCAAGAGACAATTTTGGCTACTTTCTCTTTTTTCTGGCCCACTGTGCAACGCCTCTAGCAACCACAATCGTGTACAGCAAAACTGTCTTTGGTTTCCGTTTGCCGTTGCATGTCCGCTACGTTTGTTGAACGCATCCGCCAATATCAGGTTTTATGTGCGGCACATTGCCGTCCAATGGCTGATTTAATGTCTGAAACATTTGTGTTTTTGTGTAAGTGTGAAAGATTGTACAATATATGTAAACATAACTGTTCTTACATTTATGTATGGGAATGGGCATAAAATAAATACCAGCGTCAGATAAATGTGCAGTAATAAATGGAAAAAGCAAATAAGTGTAACCACAAGCTCCTATGGCTAAATAAATGTGGCACTTTTCAAGCGGAAAATAATACTGGTACATACATATACATATATATATATATATGAATGTAAATCCGGTTGTTAGTTTGTTTTTACTGGCGCATAATTTTTATTTTTATGACATGCGATAATCGCTGCGTAAAAAGCGTTAATCGGTAAACCACTAATACTTTGACTCTAAATACAAATGCGAACGCGTCAATGCCAACGATTGCGCCAGCAAGCGTCGATGGTAAATTCTTATTTGATGGCCACATTGTTAACATGAAATCATTTAATTCTCTTTTGCGTTTATTTAATTGTTATCTTAAATAAATAATAAAGGCCTGCAATGGTTTCTCCCTTAAAAAAACGAATTATTAATTTGAGTAGGTATCAGGTACCCAGATACGAAGACACGTATACTTAACTTTTAGTCGTAAATTACGGATATATATACCATTTTTTTATACCAGGTAATTTTCCCAAGATAACCTTATTTTAAGTTTGGATTGCGAATGAAATAAAATATTACTCATACGCCATGTAGGAGTATGGACGCGTTCGGCTATGTTACGCTATGGCGTTTGAATAACATTGTTTCGTGCTCCTTTTTCATTAGAATATTACTTCACATTTTTCCTTGACAACTCAAACTTCTTGATTTAACCATCGATTATCATCATTAATAGCTAGATTTTTTAGCAAAAAATTAATAGATTATTTTTTATGTAATTAACTTCTCTAAAAATTAAATCCATTTAATTGACGAAATAAATCGAATCTATTAATATGAGAGTTCCCACCTGTTTAAAAATTAAAAATTAATTTTGTAACAAATTATAAAAATTTTCATAATTTAATATTCAAAGGCCAATGCCAAAAATAAAATATTTTATTAACAAATGAAACGAATTATTTTATAACGGGTATCAAACGAGGGAGGTTTCAGAAAGCCTTGTTTCGAAAATATTTGTGAATAGTGTTGCCACCTGTTAAAAAATTCAAAATCAATTCAAGTAAATATTTTAATACGGGCGTCAAATGAGAAAGCCTTAAAAGCTATGTATCTAAAATATTTTAAAAGACGGTTGTCACATTTTAAGTAATTCAAAATTATTATAATTGATAAGTGAAATGAAATATTTTAATACAGTTGTCATATAAGAGGTTTAAGAAAACTTTATTTGGAAAATTTGTTTACTAGGATTGCCATCAGTTTAAAAGTTCTAGTACGGTGGCAGCACTTCTAGCATAACCAAGTTGAAAAAACCCTATTCTCACACTGGCATTTGCTTGAGCACACATCAGCGTAGACTTTACGTAATCGACGTTTAATCGATTTATTTTGTATTCATTACATTGAACATTGGCTTGCGTTTTCATAGTTGTTTACTTTCATTTTAAAAAGCATAATTTATAGAACAATGACAAAGAAACCATTTGACATTTCACACGCTGCATCGATCATCAAAAACAGCAATTAAGTAAACACAATTTACCTGACCATTGCCCATTATGCCGCTCATTAGTGCCATCTAGCTTCCTGCTGTCGCTGTCGCTGCCGCTGTTAGTCTCGTCGTTTCGCATTCATTCAGTATCTCATTGCAGTCAATCACTCATTTCCGTAGGATATCCGCTGTCATGGCGTTTGCTCATACCGACCGCAGTCGTTAACCTCAACATCAACGCTTCATCAACACACGCCGACGGAAGTATTTTACACGCACTTGCTGCACATTGTTCAAAGCCGCTACGCACAGTGGGCTGATGGGGCAATAAATTCGAGAAAATATTACTTTCAGAAGCTTTCTACTCCTGTACTTGCAACTGCATTAGAGGTCAATCCATGTCAAATCGGCCACTGATTGGAATCGACTAAGTATTTTTGTACTTGGAACAATTTGGGTCAGAAATTTTCTTTTATCATTAAATAAAGTGCTGTAAAAGAAAAAAAGATGGCTCATAGCCGAAAGCGGTCTGTTTTCTAACCAAATTTGACAAGGCATGACCGAAACTCGTTCACAATACAAAAAATATATAATTTTTTGAAAGCTATGCAAAATTCCAAATTTTACAATTTCCGGGATTTTCAAGGTTCGTTTTTGAATATCTCAAAAAGTATTTTTGGTGACAAAATGGGTCTGATTTAGAGCTATAAAGAAAAAATTCATATGTACAAAAATCTAAAAATAGAAAAATTACAAAATTTTGAAAAAAAAAATTTAAAGCAAAAACTGATCAAAAAATGTTGGCTAATTGTTTTATACAATGTGTCTTATAAATAAACCTTAGCAATTGCTTTTTCTTAAAATTTCAGACCTTTCACTCGATTTATTCAAAAAAATTTAAGTAAAAGGTCTGAAATTTTGAGAAAATATGGCTCAATACTTCCAATTGATCTTCAAATATCTCTGACATTTTTAAGTAGGTATTTTTTTAAAGGTATTAATTTTTGAAATTTAAAACAAATTTCTTATTTGTTTCAACTAATAGCCAGTTTCACAAAAGCAATTAAAGTTATTTTTTTTTATTTGAGTTTAATATGGAAACTAACAGAAAAAATTATAATTTTTCCCTCAAATTGGTTTCATAAAACCGGCAGTAAATAACGTTTTGTTTAAAAAGTTTCACTTAGTTTAAATAAATTTTTAATTTGGAGTTTGCGAGCTAAAATAATCTTCGAAAGTTTGAAATTTTACAATTTCCCGAACTGTGCAAGTTTTTTTTTTCTAAAACTTTTGTACTTAGTTCCAGACATGGTTTTGGTTTAATTTTAATTTGTAATATTTGGGACTATATGAAATGGACATACGCATTAAAAAATTTTAAAATTAAAAAAATTACAGAAATTTGAAAATTTATAAATCGTTAAAGTAAAAACTTATCTAAATTTTTTGCTTAATTTTTTTATACAACGCTAAATATCAATTTTAAAATGAGACCAAAAACCGTTTTAGGAACTTAAGGAGTTTATGAGAAATTCAAAAAATTAACATGAACAATTCGAGAAATTTTGAATTTTCGAACTTTTGAAAAAAAAATGTTTTTTTCCTTTTGACAGAACTTCGTTATATGACAAAAGAAAAAGAAAGAAAATTACCAAAATTAATCCATAGGTCGATTCCAATCTTTAATCGATTTTACATGGATTGGCCCATAGATTTTTTTTTTTGGAAATCATTTAAATGTTTGCTACACTGTGGCACTGCTGCATCGCTATCTCGTATGCATGTATGTATGTAGTAAAATTACGAGAATTGCAAGTGGCATTTATACGCTCATTGACATTGACGCTCGGCATCATTATTCGCTTAACGCAGTCGTTTGCGTTATTGCTTTTGTCTGGTTTTTGATTGCGCGCATAAAACTATGTACAAGTATCTACTTTAGTGCATAGATATGTATGTATGTATGTATGTATGTATGTCTATATCAGTATTCACTTTATTTACCAACGAAGGCAGACACTTTCTGTTTTGCCAGCAATTTGCATCACACACGATTTTGCTGCATTCCAATGCTGGTGTGGCGATATGGTTTACAAGTAATTATGCAGGAATTGAATGCGTTTGTTTTGAGTTTTTGAAAAATACGACATTTTAAAAGCAAAGGACGAATAAAGTACGGATGGAATGTATCACTTTCGCGCGGCTTCTTCAAGGGAATTTTAGAAATCGTGGCATGAGAACGTGAAAGTCCGAATATTGTGACATCTTCGACCGAAAACATTGCCCATCAGCGCAGCGTTTTCCGGTTAAGAAAAGCAGATTGGTGTTTCGGTGAAAAAGGACAGGACAAAGTTCCTTCGGGCAGCAAAGAAATCGCCTTGGAATTATAACTACCCTATGTAGTATTCAGTACTAACACCAAAAGTAATATCTTGCCAATAGCTAAAACTTGGCCTTGAAAGTCTGAGGCCTCACACCGCTTAATTAGCCGTCCTTGCCTATGGCGCAGGAACATCAACAATGTCGAACAAAGTCGATACGACTTTATGGGCTTTCAAAACAACCTTTCAACGTAAGATCCTTTATTTTGTTTGTGTGGGCGATATATGTATGAACGATGACTGCAAAGACGGCCACGAACACTATGGAAGGATCACTTAAAATCAAAAATTTTTGAACCAAATTTCCATATATAATTTCGTGCTTGAAAAACTCGAGTAAACCGAAATATATTCAACTTTTTCATGTGAAACAATTTACAACATTAAACTTTTAAATTCCTCATACAACGCTCACTCATTTAATTACTGTAATAGCAAGTAAATAGCATATTGATTGCCAGCGACATGTAACACTTAAGCTCAGTGAATTTTATCTTCAACAATATTATTATCATTACCATAGGCAATAAAAAATAAAAATTATATACTACCAACTATAAACTATATGTATGCACATATGGGCGTATGAATACTTCATATGTAGACATATGTATCTATGTACGTAAATGATACCAGTTTAGTTGTGCATTCACCCATGAATTACGACATAATTATAGGGTCACATGGACGGGTAATGTGCCAATAGTGATTGCATGATGCGATAATGATCTTTCGTTTGTGGCTTAATTAAGCCGCGATTTAATGTCAGTTCGGTAAATGATCATTGTCACAGGGATGTCCACTGCAATTGATTTGTTGCATAGTATAACATACATACATTTGTAAAATCATGCGTGTATGAATAAATACATACATATGTAGGTTTTATTAGCGACGTAATGTCTTAATTTAATATAATGTAATATTTTTAATGTTGAATACCGGAGAAAATGTTTTTTTTTCTAAGAAATCTGCTGAAAGCAAAAAATGTTTTGGCGTAGTTGCAAATCTCCCTTGTTTTTTTTATTAAACTAAATACACAAAACAAATCTACTCGAAATATTATAAAAGATATTTTTCATTAGAAATGTTCACCAATTTTCTCACAGATTTAAGAACAGTAGTTGAGAAGCAGGGACGTCGCTCCTGAAACCGCTTCCTTTGACCCCTGCAATTATTTTTTTAGATCCAGTTACATCTCACTGGAGGTAATTTTAGGTTACGGTTTTCAATTTAGCACTCAATCTATTAAAAGTACAGATGATTACGTATTTGTATAGTTTCTGCCTTCACATGGACCCACCTTAATCTACAACCGTTTAGCACTAAATTTTCACACTCTAAACTAAACGTAATAAGCAATGCGTAAAATATTGCGTATACGCCATGGACGTTCATTAATGAATACACGCATATTTATGTTGCGCTGACTCTTGGGCGTAGATACATACCTACATATGTACATATATATGGACATATAGATGTTCCTCTGCAAAGAGAACACAATTCAAAATTAAAAAAATTAAATCTCTTACTATTGTTAAGGAGCTTATTCTCTAATACTTGTCTAATCTATGTCTAAGCCTTACTACTTACTGTTGTAAGGATTAGACATGGATTACACAAGTATTAATGCCATGAGTCACTTAACAGTAGTAACGGATTTAGTTTTTTGAATATTGAGTTATGTCTTTATTGCAGAGGACCATCGATATGTATATTTTAATCTAAGGATTAACGTGGTGTGAAATAAGATTAGTATTCCAGGGTTAACTAACTTTCTACAATAACGGCCAAAAAGAACTAAAATGGAAAGTTAAAGGGTTAACAAATTACACATTGTCGCTTATTTCTAATATATTTCTTTGAAGGCAAGTAACCGATTCATGGACATTTCTGGATTCGCACCAACATACATTTATAATGGAAGTACCGTTAATGGAGATACACACCTACATATAGCGCATTTAACCTTAGACGGATAATTTTTTCATCTTCGGTGACCGTCAGTAAAATTTTCTGCTTAACATTTTTGTAGAACATTTTCACCCTCTATCTGATAATTTTAATGGTATAAAAGGGAACCGTCGCCGTTCTCTTCAGAACGAATTTTGTGGCAACAGACCTTCATGAGCCAAACCTTGATATGGATTCATCTGTAGCCATCAGTGGAACCAGAAAACGTTCGATTTTAGAATAAAATATATTTTATCTGGTTGTATGTCTCACATTTTTACAATTGCTAAAAAACATACACTTATCCCAATTTGTTCACATCAACCTCCTATTCAATAAGCATTTATTTACAACACAAAAAATGCAAGCACAAATTTTAGCTACCTCCAAATTGCGGAGAACCTCACTAAGCATTTCTCAGCCAAATGAGGTTTTAGGCAAAGCTAATCACTGGACTTTGTATACTTATGATCCAGCATTAACTCCAACAGTGGATTTGTCATCCTGGAGATCAAGCCAAGATTTGCGGGGAATTTCAGTTTGCGTGGAGAATCGGGGAATGGACCGTTTTTTGTGGGGAATTTCAGTTTACGTGGGGAGTCGGTGGATGAAACGTGAGGAATTAGGTGTGACTAATTTTTTACTTTTTTGTTTCATTAATTTCATAATGAGTTAAAAAAGTTGCATAAGAAATACAACTGCAACACAAAGTACTGATTTTACAACTCTGCCAATTATGCAAAATGTTTGATTTATTAGAATTTTCTTTGTCGTATTTGCTTTCCTTTAGTGAACAAAACAGTCTTTTTTTATATGGAAGAAAACTGCAACCAACACCAAACAAAATTCTAAAAGGAAAATTTTTAGCCACATGAAACTTGCACTTTATTATACTAGAACTGAGTATGCTACAATACTGCATACCCAAAATTTTTCTAGGGAAGCGAATTAAAAAAGCTCGAAGTTTTTACGAAAGTTTGCTGAATTTTTTTTAATATTGCATAAAGTTTGAAACTTCGATTTATACAGTTTTTATTGGAGAATAAACTATATTTTTATAAAAGAAAACTCAAATTTAATAACAAAAGGAACAGTCCAGCGCCTTCGTCTTGGTCTGCAGGCTGTATCGGAGATACAGCCGCTATATTTAAACGTAGAATACGTGGTATGGTTAAGAGCATATCCAAGTCAAAAACGAAATCACACACTAAGAAAAACCAACAAAATATCGATTATATCGATAAGTCCCGAGAATCCCTAAAATCCCGAAATAGTTCCGAGATTGAGTCTCTGTGCCTTTATCTACATCCTTTTCTCTACAACTACCTTTATTTTAATCTTTCTTCCTCTATCTTCATCTATACTTTTATCGGTATCCTCATCCGCATCTTTTTCTTTATATTTATCTTTGTTTTTATTTTTATGTTTATCATATTCTTCATATACATATTCCCCTTCACCTTTGCACTTATACATATAAGTAAAGTGTTTAAATTTACCTTGGTCTTCATGTTTGCCTTTATCTTTACTCAACTTTGTTTTTGTGTTTTTTTTTACCTTGGCCTTTATCCTTTTCTTTATCTATGTACGTCCTCACCTTTACTTTTATTCTTGGATTGGACTTTTTCTAAATGTTGTTTCACTTCGAAAAGTCTTCGCGTATTATGCATACATGTGTTCATATATGTATGTACATATATAATATGTATGTACATATGTATGTATAGACATACATAGATTACTAAAAATAGAAACAGATCCACATTAACTGCAATCAACATATGTACGTATGTATGTATTTACATATGTACACACGCTGCGATTAGGTTATAAATAGCGCGCCTCTGTTTATCAAAAGCCGCATTACATACGCATACATACTTTTTGTCTCCTTCCCACACTTCCAACATATGCACGTGTTTGCAAAATGATGACGAAGTGTTTTTGTACGGGAAATCATTTATGCCCATATATTTGAAACAAATAAACATACTTAGAAGATATCAACCAATACTTCCCATATACCAAACGAAAGGAAAACTCTTGAATTTTTGATTAAAGAAAACAAAAACAAAATCATTCGAGCGGTTTTCGAGCATTTTGGTAATGAAAAAAATTTGCAAATTTTTTCAAAAATTTTTTGCCTTAAAATGCTCAATATTTGTTAAATTTATATAAAATTTGTACCCGATAATATTTCTACTGCTCCAAAGAACCTATATCCCGAAAATGAAAGTTATATATGCCAACAATAAGTTGCTAGAGCAATTTAAAGGCTCAAAATTGACCCCAAAATAAGGCAATGTTTACCGTTGTTTTTACGACAGAAACCGAATTGCTTATTTACAAAAATGAATCTGTCGACAGGCTTGGAATTTTGTCTTTGAAACGCCACACTTTTCTTTGAAATCGCTTTATTAGTTCTCGTGCAATAAGCGTTTTTGTGAAGCTCTAAAAATTACAACTACAACATTTGAACATAGCCCCCATACCTTAAGGTAAGACCTATTCTACGTCAAAAAAATAATAATTGTGAAAACTTGTCAAAATTTAGTGCGACTAAAATTTTTTCGACTACTGTATGTATGTAAGTATCATATTTATTTATTGTAAGTAACATATTTATTTGTAAACTAACTTTACAAAAGTTGGGTTGAGTTATGAGTATAGATATATTACATTTAGAAATAAAATAAACAGAAAGACCAGCAATATATCAAAAACAACATTTTTTTAATAAGGAGATATCGATGGGTGGGGAATTTTACGAAATCTCGAGCGAAATCGGAGAATTTCATAGTCGAAATCCGGGACTTCTCAAAAATGAGTTGGCTACCCTGGTATGTATGTAAATATGGCCTTGATACCCACTGATCAAAGAAAATGAAATGACAAACTATACGGGCATAGGAATGAGCTGGACTTAGTGAAGCGCATTGAGATTCAAACCTTTCCTACGAAGAAAATATTCTTCGACTCGGTACTCATGGGTGGACAACGAACGCTAAGTTGAATAACTGGTGAAACTCTGCAAAGGAGAGTGAAAAATTGAGAGCTCGGTTAAAACCAACAAACGGTTACAGTGCGAAGGAAAATTAAAAAAATAAAAAGAACTTTACTGTTAGTAGGTCCTACACAAATAAATATATACACAAATAAATATATAAACGGTTTAGCAGTCATTTCATATTTTTGTTTAAGAGAGTAACCCCTTGTAGTTTGCATGTACTTCGCTTAAAACTGTATAGTTGCTAATAGAGCAAATACGTGTTTGCAAAATAGTTGCCTGAGAAAACAAATTGAATTTGAAACTCATATACATACACACCTACATATGTATATGCATATCGTCGTTTAAAGTGCAAAACCGCGTATCAGCAAAATGCAAAACCGCGTATGTAAATTTGTAGAACTTATTTTCTGGAGCGTAAAACCACTCATATTTTAGAATGGTTCCTTTTTTTATAAAGCAATCACATTTCTGGCTAGTATATTTCAGGACGAATGGATAAGGATTGAGCCAAGAGCCTGTGTGAGCAAATCCAATTTTTGGCAGCCAATGTCAGTTACGCGGTTTTGCAGAATGACGATATGCGGTTTTGTACTTTAAACGACGATTTGTATGTAGATAAATACTTCAACGTAACACTTACATATGTACATACGCCTTTGTTCTTGTAATATGTATTTGGACATTTTGCTGGACCGAGTCTGCTTGCAATGAAGCCACCCACTAGAAATTGTACCAGTTCAGAAATAGTTTATTGACTCCCTCTGAATTATGCAATTAGTAAAAACTGCTGGTCGCCAGGGCAACAAATCAACTTAACTTCGCCACCAATTTTATATCTCTCCGATTCCTGTTCGAAGCGACCGGTAGGTTTGAACTACACCCAAACTATTTACTCTAAGCAAACTGAAAATTTCCAAGCCCTTACTTCTAGCAGGGTATCTGCATTCCTATGCATTTACATATAGTAGAATGTTGGAAATAGAAGTTTACTTCGAATTTATCAATTCTAATTTAGCAAACTTGCACATACACATTTGTATGTATAGATGTGTTGGTGCATTAGATCATATCAGAATAAAAGTCGGCCCTACACCACTGAGTCTAAAGAATTTTTGCAAGGCAATTTCCGTTTCGTGGTCCTGATTGCCCTCAAGTACCCAATTCCAGTACTGATCCACCACATATCCCTTCTTATCACCCTAACTTACCACCTTAATGTAAGTAAATTAAAGCTCCCGAAAATCATTAAAAAAAATTGAAATTGCAACCCCCAATTTCAGCCAACAATTTTGTTCCCGAAATTGCCTTGCGTATATACTCTGGACTTAGAGGTCTACGGCGAACCGGTTTTGCTTGTAAGGTGGTATGGTCTAATGTACATACATAAAGGCGCAATACATAAGTATACGAACATACATATGTATGCGTGGTTATGCTGCAAGTGGTGTAGCTTCACACACAAAGTGTAAATAATTCAGACATGTGCTAAGCATACATAGATGTGTCCGGTCAATCGTCGGCTATTTCCCAACTCATAAGACCACATTGGGGGCCAATGCTTGAAATTTTTCGAATAACGCAAAAGCTGCCAATTTTCGCCAATACGCTTAAGTGCTGTTGTGGGTGTGCAAAGAAATTGGATATTGCAATTTATTGATTCCCGCAGTCGAATGCATTCAATTTGGTTGATGAAAAAAATTAAAGTGCTTAGATTTTTTTGATACTTACTTATTTTACTCTAGAAGTATTGTGTTCATATATTAGTTAATCAAACAATTGGTTGAGCAGCCTAAGAACATTTCAAATTAAAATTATCTAAAAAAGTATCACAAGCTTAAGTTGCCATGGCAACAGTAGCTTTTTATAAAAATCACCAATATTTTTGCCAGTTTCACAGCGATCCAGTAGCGCATTTCAAGTTCATTGAGCACCCTGCTTGGTTATAGTAGAAAATTTTAAGTTGGTATAGATACAACAAATATCAAGAGGAGAAAAATAAGGTGTTCTAGGATGACATTTTTTTCCTACATACCAAGTTTTTAAAACTGCGAATGGAAACCAAATTGGCACTTTTGTCTTTCTTCTGGTTGAAATTAAATTTTGGTTGAAAATACCAGCACTCACATACATATGTACATACATTTGTATATTAGGGTCGTCCTTAAATTTAAAATAAAGACATCCACGAAAAATCCAAGATTAAAAAAAGTTAAGTTAAAAGTTAATTGCTAAAGTTCGACGAAATCTTGACCTTGACCAGCTATAAGTATCCAACCTTGGTAATGAACCAGTAGAAATTGATTCACAATTTTTAAATTTTTCTGTGTGTCTTTATTTTGTGCGTGGGGTGCACAATAAAAATTTAAATGTTGTTATTTTTTTCAAGACCACCGTAATGTACATACACATGCTGTGCTTCAGTCAACCTCAATAAACTTGATTTTTGCTAGTTATTTGTTGTTTCAGTGGTTATGTAATGATCGGCATACATTAGGGTGGTCCAAAAATGCACGTGAAAAAGTAAAGTCGGATTTTGTGTGCTCTCACCCCCTAGTAGTGTTTTATTTTTTTAATTATTTTTTATTTTTACCCCTATTTTTTGTTTTAAAATCAAAAAATATTTAGAGGTCGCTCAAAGCGCTCAAAGAGGTATAATTTTTTTCGACATAGAACAATCCTAGGGGGTGATAGCATTAAAATTTCGACTTTACTTATTTGGGATCACCCCAGTGTACATATTTACATATGTTAGATTGACTTGCCACAGCGTTTTCATATTCTGGAGCAATGTCGAAGAATATGACATTCCTTCCCAGAGGCCAACATGCGGAATGCTTCTAACGAGTTCTTCTCTTCGGAAACTATGTTAGTAGATCTCCCAGTAGCACGACCAATTGAAGGCAAGCGAAATGAAGCAAGGAAGAACTGAAAATCTGCCCACTCCTTATATAAAAAGGAACAAAGTAAAGAATCATGCGGGGAAGGCACAATCAAATATAATTGCTCATCTTTTAGGAGTTTCCTCCAGATTCGCTCACAGAGAATTGTGCTGCGCAGTTTTCTCATTTGTTTCGCAGCTACAGGCATATTAGGGGGTGTAACGCCAATAAACCGAGTCTATTAGTACACCAACTAAAAAGCCAATGTAGATCATCGAACAGTTATAAGAAACTCTCTGTGTTGATGCTATGCCCCACTTTAGTTGCCCTAAGGTGTCATATGTTCGTAAATTTATCTCGTAATGCTTGGTTTATCTATAAGCTAAGAGTGCGGACAGATACTTCGCACTTAATTGGACGGTATAATAACTACAGCAGTTCTTCCATTCATTTTCTGGAATAAATACCTTATTAAACAATAGAGATCAGAGTAATCGAGGCGTACGCTCCTGCCGTCGACACTCCACTTATAATCGCTAATTTTGAGATATTACTGAAATTCCAGCTGCATACAGGGTGTCCCAGAAGAATAATGTCAGAAGCAAGTAATTATGTACCTTTGTACTATTTAGCATGTCATTTGACGGTAACAAGAGCAAATTCAATTTAAATCTAATAAATACATTCTAGCGTGTCTCAGTCCTTTACCCACAAAAGCGGCTATAACTTTTTTTTTCTATTCGAAACAGTAAGTGTGGCACCTTTCTGAAATCTTTATGAAAAGAGCAATTTTTTTATGTAATGTAAAGTTATAGCTCAGTGCATTTTTTTTCACCAGAGATAGTCAAAGTTGGAGAAGAAAATATCAAAAAGTTAAAAATCCCGAAATAGTCCTAATTTTATGATGGTTCCTTAATATATTTTAACTACATTGCATTTGAGTATGACTATCTGGAAGCATTTTACATAAAAAAATTACTAAGTATTGCCCGGTTTGTAGTTGCAGTTAAAGAAAACACATGAAAAGGCACGGTTTTTTTTTAATTCGAAAAAATGTAAATATTTCAAAAACAACATATATGTTTTATTAATTCATATTTCATTTTATTATTCATAATTCAATTTATTTATTTTAAAAGGGGATACTATGTACATATATGGTAATTATTTTATAATAAAAACACAGTTAAATATGTATGCATATAATGTCTTAAAATCGTAAATTCTAACGTAAAATAACATTTAAAAAAATTTTTGAGGGTTTTGGCCGTTATTTTGCTTGGCAAACTTTTACTAGTTTAAGTGTTTACGACACTTATATATGTAGTAAATTCAATATATATAAAAGCACCCGAACAACATGTTCAACACCGATATTGAATTTGGCTAATCGCTTATTATGCATTTGAAGGAAGCACGCCAAATTCCAAATAAAAATTACTTTACAAATTTTTGCCAGACTACAAACTACTATTAAAATTTGAATATAAAGTTAACAGAATAAAGCTAATATGTTTTAACATTGATTTTGTTCCTTACTCTTTACCGATAGGAATGAGTTTCTCTTACGCTGTGTCTGTCTAGGTATTGCATATGTGTACATACATATATAAGTAACAGGGAAAGCTAAAGGTGACATATGGTCCAAAAAAAATCGATTTTTACTTTCCTATCGATGTTATCCTCTTTTTAGTGCTTGACCCAGCAGTCTTCTAGCTGCATTAGTTTTCCCAAAATTCGCTTCAAAGATTGACAAAATTTTTTATAAAATTCACTTTTTAACTTCAAAGTTGTTTTCTTTTTTTCTTGCGAACTAAAATTGCAAAAATGCAAAATGAACTAAAAATATTTTAATTCACCATATATCTGAATTTTTCAATTTATTACTTAAAATTGGTTTTAGTGAGCCTATAATTGTACATTATTTTCTGCATGTGATTTCTAACTTAAAATGTTCTTTATTTATGAAACAACTATAACAACGCGAAATTATGTTCGATTTATAAATATAAAAAATACGAATATTGCTTCTTATGCCTATGTGAATTCGGTGTCTATTTATTTAAAATCTTCAATACCTGGTGTTTTAATGTTTTGAGTTAACCCTTTCACTACCTTCCCTTCGGTAAAAAGTTTCGCATAATGTATGGTTCAAATAGCCCACCGATATTGTTTATGTATTTACATAGTGGGCGAATAAGGTTAGAAGTACGAAATTTGAGGATGTGGTCGAGTGCATACTAGTCCCTAACAAATAATTTTTTTCGAAAATAATTATTGTAACATTTCAAGGATTTTCAATGATAAAATGTGAAAAGGACATTTTCTACAGACTTTTCCCTTTAATTTGATAGTCACACTGTATTTCTACATTTCACTGAATTTTTTTTTATAATAATTCTTAATAATTATATTTATTAATTTTTAAAGACCTTGAAAAAACCTTGGTGTCAGAAATACCAAGGTTTGCACCGGCACATAAAAAATATATAAAGGGATGCTGACCAGAATAATAATTTCTTACGCATTTTGAAATCAATATTCTGGTTTGCTGTACTTGGGATTTCTTTGTGTGTGCCGGTGTCTTGTCAATGTCTGAAAATTATTTAAATGTACCATTATTTCCATGGTAGTGAATGGGTTAAATAGGAATGTCAGCTTAATACCTATTGTTAAAGCCTAAAAGGGATTTAAAAGCCCTCAAATAAATAAGCAAATTCAATTGAATTCTTCCGCTTCAATTCAGATTTGTCATGATATGTTTGTGTCCAAACACTCTTCCCTTGTGAATATAAAAGCCTTATGTAGAGCTTCCAATGTAAGCTTGAAGTTAAGAGTGATTTTTACTGAATGTTCTTCTGTTTACAATATCAGCTTGTACCACTCAATTTACTTATTCCCAACTATGACCAGAACTTCACTCCAAACAGATATGTAAACCGAAGAACATTCAATAAAAAGCACTCTTAACTCGAAGCTGACATTGTGAACCTGTCTCTAAGGCTTGTTTTAACTAGCTCATTTCATTCTTTCTTATTTGAAGAGCGATAACTCAGAATTTTCCATAGTGAAAACAAATCCTTATAATTGTCAATCCCGACTGACGCTATTATTGCTGCCGCTACTCACGCGCTTCACCTACTACTCCTGCTACACTCCCCACTGCATAGCAACTCTCACCGCCTACCCATCAAACGCATAAATACACCAGGCAACAATATGAACGCCGCCACCACCCGTGCTAGTCAGGCGATCCGATTCGTTTGCAGTCGCAGATAGGCAGCACCATTTTCACCACCATTTGTTGTATTTTCAATGAACACATTCCATTTTTCTTGCCACTTCTGCAGCGCCGCCTTCTTCTGCTCCTCACTCAATGCGCTGTAGACCAACGAATTGATCGCCAACTTTTTTAGCAGACGCATATCGGCATGCGCCGAAGCGATACCCAAAAATGCAATATAGAAATCGTGTGAGAGCGGTGTGGCACGCCAAAATGATGGATCATCCGATGAGATCACAACTGTGTAATTGTTGGCGAAAAAGTGTGAACAGGGATGATTGCGATAATCGCTGACGAGTTGTAATACCTGATTGGAAATGGGATTGATTTCGACGGGTATGTTGCGCTCCTTCAACGCCTGCAATACGAGCGGATGTTTGGTGAGCGCGAAGCCATGGCCGATACGCTTTGTACCGAGCAGCACTGCATCGATTAGATTTTCATCAACATCGGAACCATACCAATTCGTTTCACCGGCATGAAAGTAAAAATCGATATCAGCAGGCATGCTTAATAATTGCGGTATGAAATCTTTAAGTGGGCGTCCAAGCTCTTCCTGGCCAACCAAGTCGAAACCAGCAATGAAATCGGGGTATTTAACCTGAAAGTGTATGGAAAGGTTAACTCGTTGCGTAGTAAAAGTAATGTTAACTGCATTGATATTAATTCTAACCTTTATTTCAATGCAGATACGTATATACTCCTCAACTTGTGTTGGGCTTGTATTACGTATCGGCGCATAGATCAGTTTCGATCCGATGAAGTCTGGGTAATCTTGCATGAATTTTTCCAAGGTTTCCTTATAAATGCGCACAGTGTCCAGCTCAGTGTACTCGTTATCTTCCAAGTCGTATAGCTGTAATGAAAAAAGTGGAAAGTTTTTAATATCTATACATAAAACGCGCAATGTTAAGGCACCTCGGAATGTTTGCTATTGACAAGAATATTCTAACGCCTTGCTGGATATGAAGCCACTATAAGATTTCAGTAAAGGAGGTCGTTGGCCAGTTTATAAGACAAAGTGCATATGCTCTCCCTTTGCGCCAGACCTGCCATGATTCCAATTCTCGCTACTCAAAAATAAATGTCCTTCAAAAAGAGATTACAGACCTCTGTATCTTAGGTTACTAAGAGAAAAGTAAAACAAAATTCCATATATTGAGATTGCCGGTGTCATCAATCCTTGTGCATAAATAGGCTGCTCCTTTCAGTGCTTTGAGGCTGCGTAAATGACTTTGTAGAAAAACATCTGTGTCCTTCTGATTTTAAGAAAATCGGACTTGGACAAAAAGTTTCTTTGGAAGAAGGATTGGAAAGAGATTATTTTTGCTGAATGCTTCGCAATTTCTGATTTTATGAACTTGTCTAAATAGAAATGACTATGCGAGTTCCAGTTTCAGAAATTGTTCTCCAGGCTTTTATTTGGAATATCGGTAAGTAACTAGTCTTGATCACATATCGCCCGGGAGCGTCGATTTTTTCGAACAGCCAGGCAGCGGTAAGGGTCCTTGGCTGCGTATCTCTTTATGATGTATAAAGGATGAGATTGCTTAGCATTGGGTAAACAAAGATTAAAAGACTGCAGTGTCTGCAGAAGTTGTTGGCCTTTTGTTCTGCTGATAATGAAAACCATTGGAACTGCATTTATATACCTAGGTTTGTTCCCTTTTCTGGTTAAATTGTAAGCTGTGATTTCAAAATAACACCCACTTCCAGCTCAAGGAAACCGGGTTGTTAAGTGACTCGAAGACAGGACACTCTATGTTTCTGGAGCTCCTCTCTATCTGTGTACATTCCCTCAAAAGAGGACTGGTGGGACGGGGTTACTCAAAGAAGGTAGCAGTGAACTTCTTCGCGGACAGATCAGAACGCAGTGGCAGGTTGGTGGAGATGTGTTTTGCTGGGAGCTCTCGAACAAAACTGTCCTCAGGCTTCCAGATTTCTGTTGTGTCCTTCATGCGGAAAGAGCCGCCATCATGAAGGTGGTAGACTCACTGCTAAAAGGCGTGACGTCAGTTAGCGAAATTAGCAAAGGAGGTTATATATCCCTGAACGCTATGGTGGTATGCTGCAAAATCGGTAAGAAAATGTCTGACGTTTATACCAAGTGCGCCGGAGTACTTCCTAATTAGGCTCGTTTGGGCGCCGGTCCACAGTGACATTGCGAGCAACTGCGAGGCTGATGACTTTGCAACGAAAATCACAACTGAAACGTTTACACCAGGTGTAGAGCAGCTGAATGGCGGCCTTGTGCTGTTCACTCTTGGGCAGTTGGGCCTCATGAAAGCTCAACGAGCTCTGGGCTGGTTCTGAAGTGAACCGCGCGGTCAAAGGAGTTATTTAAGTTTGCAAAGCATCAGTTTTCGCTAATGGTGGGAGTTCCGAAGGCCATTGTGCCATTAAATTCACGCTGTTAGGTTGGGAATCTCAACTGATCTCTTTTTTATCAGCGATCAAGGGGATTATGAGATGAAATCATCTCAGCGCTCTTTCTAATGGACTGCCCAGCCTTCGCGAGGCTAAGAACGAAGCATTTCAGCGCGCACTTCTTGACTAGCCATAACGGGCTGTCAGGCATTGAAATTTGGCACAGTCGTAATTACGTATACCGGTTACATAGTTTAATGGTCTCCGTTTCAATTTCAGAGTCTAATTGCTTGCTGCATAACGGGGTACTGAGCGCAAGCCCAATTTCTGATTTTCTTAGTTCCAGAATACTAAAGCGAAGGTTAGCTGTAATATTAGCGGCGATAGGTAAATTTACCCTAAGAAATTTCGGATGTAAGTCAGCTGGTATGACAAACGACTCCATGCTTAAATTAGGTGAGAGGATTTTAGACCACAAGTAAAAAATTAGAGCAGCGAAAAGGTACGAGATTCCCTCTTAGCACGGTTCATATTGGCAAGGATGGTTCAAATTCCATTATTGCCGGATTCGGGTATGGATTTTTGCGATGACAGAAGATTTAGAACTTGGCCTAAATGAGGCAAAAAGTGGCCCCACATTTAAGCATTACAAAAATTTCCTCAAAATCAATAAAGCTGTGGAGAGACTAACTCAATATAGAAGGCTGCATATCTAATGGGTCCCGGTCCACAAAGGCAATGAATGCATTTGGCACACGTATTTATGGCAGCAATCGGCGGTAGCTACGAATGCGGAATATACATGAAGCCAAGAGCCAAGGAAACGCTGCAATATTACGCAAACCCGCCTTAAATACCTTGGGCTAATCAGTTTGATTGGCGCAACCTCGCAAAGTAGAAAGGCAACTGGCGAAGTTTTTTGGACAGGGCTCAAACCGACGAGCGATTGTAGAGCCAAACGAGAAGAAGAAAAATCGACTCGACAAACTGGTATATAGCAGCTCAAGAGTGGGACCACATTAGCTAAAGGCGATGGCATCCTAAATATTGTCTACTAAAAACCTACTTAAAGTGTGATCTACATCAGGTGCCTAGTGATCAAATGGTAACAGCTAATTAACCTAACCTAACATCACACAAAAATCCATATACCACAATATCGCTAATCATTTATTCAACTTACCCTTGGCAATGTGCTGCGGAACTCCAAATACTGTACGCCATCCGCACGATACTCCTTCAACGCATTGTAATAGTAGTCCGCCCACACAGGTGCATAGGTAATCAAACCATCCAACAATTTAAAAATGTCCATAAACTCCTCCCAAGCCTCATTGTTATCAAGAAATTTCTCTTTCGGATATAACGTAAAGCGTTCACGTAAATATTCATCCACCGCTGCAGCGCCATGCCTATCACGCATTTCCGCCAAAAGTGTCCACGCACAATTTTCACCTTCCACCACATGTGTTGGCTTTTGCTTGGCAAAATGCAAAGCGACCGCTTCCAATGCACCACTACGCTGACACGCCCACAAATTCTCTCGGTAAGTTAGTTGTATTACAAAATCAGTGCTACACATGGCCGTATCGTGCGCATGCAACACGCCACCCTTCGGCATTGCATGCAAGTACGCAAATAGCGGCGTCTTAGTGATGTCTTCCAAAACGCTAAAGAAATGTTTTGACGGCTTGAAGAGGTGCGGCGTGACAAGACCCTCCTCATACTCGTACGTCTTTGCTGCCATAATAATCTTATTGGCAAGCAATTCTTGTTCGTTCAACTCAATTTCGGCGCCCAGCCCCTTGGATTCCTCATAGCGAAAGAATAGACTACGTTCGGCATCGTAAGCGTCCGGTGTCGGACGACTGCTGCGTAAACTACTCTCAGGCAAATAGGCGGCCAAATGTGAAGCAGCCAACTGGCTGCGTTTATGGGTGCGCGCAAAAACAACACTCAGCACGCACCACGCGACGAAGGCAAAATGCGTAAAGTTAAACATTTTGGCAGCTAATGTCGATCGGAAATAATGGTGCGTAAGTATGTTGTACAAGTGAGCCGTTTATCACTGAGCTGTGTCCAGTTGGAACGCCGATCGAACGCAAACTGAGAACGTGGTGTTAGAAAAACGAACGGACAGTGTTTCGCTGCTGTTGTTTGGGTGCGTTGTTAGTCTGCAAGTGAATGAAGTTCGTGAGTGTTTTCATTGTTACGTAATGTTTAGATTGCTTTTATGACCGCTAATCGGCGATAGCGCATATTCTAAGTATTCGATTTCAAGTGCCAATAATAAATATTCGGGGGAAAGCAAAGAATTTCAATAGGCTATAAGATAAAGTTTAGTTCTATTTGTTTCGATTTTTATGGTTAAAGTAGTGTTCGAAATTGTTAATCTTTAACATGTGCTAAGCGGAATACATGTGCTTAAGGAGAGGATTAAACCGATAATTTTGTAAACAATTATTTACAATTGAACAATTTTTTTTCAAAGCAGATACAAGCATAGACAGTTGTGATTTAGTGATGCGGCAGCTCTTATAATTATCGTAGAGGAAGGGGATTGAAGGAGAGTCATAACCAGGGACCGGATTTTTAGGACCTAAAAACCTATAAAAAAAGGCAAAATAAAATAACAAAATAGGCTGGAAAAGGCACTAGGTATTGCAAAAAAAGGCAAAATAAGGCACTAAAAAGAGAGAAAATTCGAAGAACAATCAAAAATTACATTTATTTTAGAAATGTTCATATTACAAGTAAAAAGAGAAAAAATATGAACTAGTTTCATTATATGAAAAATTTGTACTTTGAATCTTTGACTATTTTGTCTTTTCGAGTTTCTAACTCATAAAACTTTAATCTGTATAGTTGTAGTAACATTGAACCACAAGATGCATTCTGAAGTTTTCTGGCAGCATATTCATTCGATTTTCGCGAAGAAAAGCCTTGAATGTACTAAATGTGCGCTCGACGTAAGTTGATACAAGCGGCGCCCAATTTAAATATGGAACGTTTGAAACGTTCATATTATCAGGAATAAGGGCATTTTCCTCGCCCTTTACAATTTTATCCACACCCCTTATTGTCTCCAAGCCTACGTTAGCTGAGAAAACGGCTTTGAATTTTTCCAACACCAACATAAGCCGCATGGGCATGTGTATATTTTTTAATCTTAAAAAAAAATGTAAATGCTATAATCACTTTTTTAAAGGTAGAAAAGGCAAACAAAGGCAAATATCTTAAAAAAGGCAAAAAAAGGCAAATATCTTAAAAAAGGCAACTTCAAATGTGTATATATGGAATCAGGGAAAGCTAAATCGTGGACATTCTTAATCGAATATACTCTATCTCTTTAGCAGAAAAAAAGGAAATTTCCATAAAATCCGTTCCCTGGTCATAACTATGCCAAATAAAAAATTTGAGTCAGGTTCTGGCCGCATTGCAGGATTTTTTTTACTTGGTCTAATTTACATTAAGGTGCATCACAAAAAAAAAAGTTGCGATTTTCTCAGCGGTATTATAAAATTCATTTTATAAGACTTCTGCCAAAATATGTCCAAGAAATATGTAGACTTATGTGAGCTGGACTGATTTGAAAATACCTCCAAAAATCCCATTATTTGGAGTCCGTTTTGAAAATGCTTAGGTTCAGCTCACATAGTTCTTAATCAGCCTTATCCTGAGTTTCGCCTGAAGAAAATTCACCCGAATAGTAAAACCATGGAAAACAAAGGTGAAAGGTGAAACGGTTCGGGGAAAATGAAACTCATGATAAGGCTGAATATTTTTCCGAAATATTTTGGCGAAAGTTTAAAGTACTATAAACAGTACCATTTTTTTTTTTTTGTATAGAGAGTGATACACCCTAATGTACATGTATTTAACTCTCTTATCGATTTCACGCAGTTGAGCAGCCATTTAAATCATTCTTTAATAGCAGCTGGTTCTGTCTGAGGAAAGCTATATTAGTTTGGTAGCTTAGATTTCAGCATGATAAAGAGTTCCCTTCAAAGCCCCTTTCCATCGACCCTTCCTTCAAACCCTGACACATTCGTGTAAAAGCTCACTGTGATGACGTCTACCCATCGCTTGGGGAGATGTGATTTCCGAGGAACGACTACTAGATGTCTGCTTAATCCTGCTGAAATCTGTCATATCAGTGACGAAGTCGGAGCTTTCAATCACACCAGAGTCTAAAATCCTAAGCCAACTTAGCACACAAGTGCTCTTATGTCTCGCCGCAAACCTTGTTACAGCAACCTTCAACAACATCGTAAAATGTTGACAGGCGCGATATTATTCATGGCGTTTAGTGGGTGTTCTCAGTGTCCCATTTAATCCAGTAAGGGCGCCCCGTTGTAAACGGTCGAGCTTTCCAACGTGCAGTCTTCTCTAGCACATCCCACCAAACGAGGACTCCATAGAACATTAAGAGCTTAACTATGGTTTTAAAGAGACAGAAAATACAATTCCAAGGGAAACACCATCTCTTACCAATTTCCACCTTGCATCGGTAAAGAACCAGTCATATCTTCTTCACTCTTTCCCCGAAGTAAGGGTTCTGCGACAAGGTGCTATTAAGCTTGAGCATATGATTGTATCAGAAAGCGCATGGCAAATTCTCCCAATTGAGAGGAGACTCGAGTAGGGTTTACGGAGTTTACATAATCTGCAGATCACTTGGTCATTGATCAACCCTTGGATATACCCCTAACTAATGAAGAAACGCCATCCGCATAGTTAATTAACCGGTATCCCCCTCTCACCAGTTCCTCCAGAAAGCCGATTATGACCTTAATCAGATGAAGAGGTGAAAGAACCCTGGGAAGTGTCAGTTCCAGAGTCTGGATGAACACAATATTCACGCTACAAGGCGCAAAGGCCAAAGCTACTTATACGTGGATAATATTCTATCATATGTACTTTCTGGCCTTTCTTTCGGTGGCCCACAAAACCTGCAGTCTGTATCCTCAGAGTTCAATTTTAGAAAGATTTTACCTTAGATTGCTGTGCCCTTCTAGGTAACCAGTAATAGTTCCAAAAGCCTTAAGGTTAAGGTCAAACGGTTGTTCAAAAACTCCACAATCAGGCAGATTCTACAATACACTTCCGCGTGAATTTCAATGTTATTTGCTTCGAATTCAAATTGGCAGGGATTGAAATTCACTCGGAAGTGAATTGCAGAACCTGCCTCAATAAGGAGTGATACAGTCTTGGTTGCATCCTGAGAGTCCTCACAACTTCTTAGAAGCTCTATAGTATATCGCTTGTAGGAAAGGTCGAAGGCTATACGCGCTCCATTGGACACAGTATTTTTCGAGATTAGCAGTCTTTTCGTTACCAGCAAATTCTTCAAGACCAGCACTACCCCAAAAATATCTAAGTAATGTGCTAGACCCTAACTGTAGTCACTCCAACCTTAGGCTAAATATTTAAGAAATTAAGCACATTGGAGGATACCATGTTCCAAATATTAGGCTTGTCAATATGCGATTCATTATACGTGGGAAGTCACATAGAATATGTTCTGGAGTTTCCTCCAGCAGCCCACAAAATATGCAGTCCGTCTCTACAGAAAATCCCATTTTATTACAATGATACCATAACATGCAGTGTCCTCTTAGGCAGTCTGCTCCAAAACCATCCCGGCTAAGTTCAAGGCGGCTTTCATAGTTCCTCCTGGAGTTAGTTATAATTTTTTTCGGCTTGGAACATGGTTTAGTGTGAGCCCATTTGATTGGCAGACTTTTCTAGAATCTTGGTCCAATTACGCCTAACTCAGTACTCACCTCTTCCACTGGTATATTGGAGATATTATCTCTTCATAGCAGTCCCTTTTAGGAACCCTGACCTTGTAGGGCTTGTCAGAGGATAGCTATATATCGTTCATATTGATTTCATTGTGCAGTCTTCTAGAATATGATTGGTTACCATGAGTACACTTATTTTGAGAATGATAACAACTATCAGACTCAAAAATAGTAAAATTCATGGTATTGTAAGTAAGTAAAAGAACATTTTCACGCGACGGAGAATGCTTTAGCGACTACTTACATAACTATTTTCAGCACTTTGGGCAATTTTCGCCAGTTTCCATTGTGTTGACTAGACTCTCGACTTTTTAAGTTGCAAAAAATTTAACTTCCACCTCAATATCTCTATCATCCCTACCAAATAAAGAATGTAGTGTTTTACCAAAACAACACCCTACAATTTTATTCTTAATCATCAGAAAAAATTTTAAATTTTCAAAGTAGAAAAATGCACAAACATTTTTATTCGCATCCTGTCGTCTACCTCAGGACATTGTCAATCCATTCCTCCCATCTTTTACTCCATTTCTCAAAGGCTTCCTCCCGCTGAGTCTGTTCAAATGCTCCATAAGCAATCGAGTTCCAAGCCAACTGCTTTAGCATGCCAAGATCTGCCTTCTGCGAGCCAATCACCATAAATGCCACATAGAAGTCATGTGTTAGCGGCGTAGCCTTCCAAAATGATGGATCATCCGAAGCGATCACAACCGGATAATTTTGCGCAAACAACACCGCAGCGGGATGAGTACGCAAATCGCCAATATATTGCAACACTTGATTTGATATCGGACTCACTTCGATGGCAATATTTCGCAAACGCGCCAAACGCAACACCTCAGGATGCTTAAGCAGCGCCAGGCCATGACCAATGCGCTTAGTGCCGAGAAGCACAGCGTCGAGCAGATTTTCATCGATGCTTGAGCCATACCAATTGGTTTCGCCAGCATGAAAATAGAAGTTGATTTCATCTTGTACAGCGAGAAGCTCGCGAGCATAATCACGCAATGGGCGACCCTCGGCCTCATAGCCAACCAAGTCGAAGCCGGCAAGGTAGTCGGGGAATTGGGACTGCAAGTGGGGGTAAGAGAGCGTGACGGTGTTCGATTAAAATCACACAATTTACTAACCTTCAACAACAGCGCATTGCCGAGATACTCGACGAAACGAGCGTCGCTAACTTTTCGCGTGGGCGCATAGATCAGCCGCGAACCAATCCAGTCCGAATGCGTTGCGCGGAAACGTAATTCCGCATTGCGCATTGCTCGCGTCGTATTCAGTATGGTATAGTTGCCACCAACTAGGTCGTAAAACTGCCGAAAAAGTGTATATTACAATTGGCACAAACGCACAGTTTAACTTGAGCGCACTTACTATCGGTAATAAGGAACGTATTTCCAAATATTGCACGCCATCTGCGTGAAATTCCTCCAGCGCCCTGTAGATGTACTCCTCCCATACGGGGGCATAGGTCAACAGCCCAAAAACAAGTCGAAATATGCTACGAAAACGCTTCCACACCACATCCTCATTGTCGAACTGCACTTGCGGATACATAGTCAATTGCGCTAATAATTTCTTATCAACAACATCGCCACGCTCATTCCCACGTAAGTCGCTCAAAAGCAACCATTCGCACGGTTGCTCGCTCTGCGGCCGCAACAAAGAGAAACGCAGCCGCTCGTACTCTTTTGTCTCACTGCGTGAAACACAAACCCACAAATGCTCTCGATATGTCAGCCGCAACAGGTATTCACTGCTACACAGCGCCATATCATGCGCATGCAAAACGCCGCCTTTCGGCATACCGCGCAACAGCTGAAAGAGTGGTGTTTTGTTGATTTTCTCATTTGAGCGAAAAAAGTGTTGTGCCGCTTGAAAGTGGCTCAAATTTGTCAAGCTCAGCTCCAGTTCGCGTCTCTTCTCCAGCATGATCAGTTCATTGAGCGCCATTTCTTTGGCATTGAGCAGCACGCCGCCGCCGAGTTGTGCGCTTATCTCCTTCTTCAATATGTTGGCGCGCACAGTTTCGTAGGCACGCACGCGTTCCGCAAGCGGCGTGAAGCTACGTAACGTGGGCAACTCCGAAAGTAGAACGAAAACCAAGCCATTGGCCAAAATACAAAATATCGCTAAATTACGCATCGAAAGCAGATTAGCCATCGTCGCTAGCAGGTCAAGCGGCGAGCGCAAACTAATTGAATGGCGGCAGATAAGCTGAGGTTATTGTTGCGCAGCTCACTATCAGCAGCAATGAATGCTTATTGAGTAGACGTTAAATTTGACTAAATTTTATTAATTTTGATGAGCTTCTTTGGCCTAGTTGGTGATTAGTGCAAGTAAAAACAACGTTTTTTCTTCACTGCTTTGCCCTACGTTTCGCTAAACTCCTTAGCATCCTCAGGGGCCAATCTTTATTTTAAATCAACAAACAAAAGAAGATACAAACAAAAACAATTAGGAACAAAAGTTACATTGAACATGTAGTTAATAAAGTCTCAATATTTGAATTTATCACGCAGCAAATATGTATATACACTTACTTTCATATACGTATATTTGTTAACATATAAACACATAAACATATAAACACTAAAACATAAACACTTAAAAGCACACAATGCTCTGTACCATTATCGTTTGGTACACTTGTCATACTGATTTTCTTGTCACAAACATAATAAATAAGTAGCCGCAATATCATCTGTGTCTTCTTTTGTATTCATCGTTCTTTTTCTATTCTCTAATATGCGAAGGCTCTCTAGTGTGTATCTTGTCCACTCTCTCTTTTCTACATCTATTATTCTGGCGTTTGCAAGATCAGCTGTGTGACTGTTTTCTAACATATGTTGTGCGAGTGCTGTGTTTTTCTTTTCCTTTCTTATGTCCGCTTTGTGTTCTGCTAAACGGATTCCCAGTGTTCTTTTCGTTGTACCTATATATATTTTGTTGCAGTCTACAGTTTCTCCTTCCATGCATTTCACTTCGTACACCACGTTGCTTTGTTGGTAGGTTTCGATCGGACTTTTAGTTTTTGTGAAGATTGTGGACAGTGTGCAATTTGACTTGTACGCCAGAGTTATGTTTTTCTTATGTTCGTTTATGTTGTGGTTGAATTTATCCGTCAACTTAGGTATGTATGTAACGCTAAAGTATTGTTTTGTTTCAGTTGTTGTTGCGGTGGGTGTTATTTTATTTTCTTTGTTGTTTACTTCTGTTAATTTTTGTTCTATTAGAGTTTTTATAAGGTGACTGGGGTAATTGTTGTTTGTGAGGATTTTGTAGATTTTCTTTGTATTTTGATCTAAAAATTGTTTGTGGCTTATGGTCAGTATTTCAGAAGAAAAGAAAAACACAGCACTCGCACAACATATGTTAGAAAACAGTCACACAGCTGATCTTGCAAACGCCAGAATAATAGATGTAGAAAAGAGAGAGAGGACAAGATACACACTAGAGAGCCTTCGCATATTAGAGAATAGAAAAAGAACGATGAATACAAAAGAAAACACAGATGATATTGCGGCTACTTATTTATTAAGTTCTGAACACATTGAAAACGACGAGCTACCGACCACAGCTTCCAATTTGTCATCTTTATTATCTACGCGCTTTGTCGATGGCGACATGATTTCTTTGAACGTGGCAGCGACATCATGAATTTGTATGAGTCTGACATAAAAGAAGAGGAAGAACCTTATCTGTCGCCATTAAAATAGAAATAGATCTAATCTGGCCACAACCACAACCGTCGCGTAGCCCGGTCGTCGCCAAAATAATTATCTACATAAGAGTACGTGTTAAAATAATTTGACAGCTGTGGTCCGTAGCTCGTCGTTTTCATTGTGTTCGGGCTATTATGTTTGTGACAAGAAAATCAGTATGACAAGTGTACCAAACGATAATGGTACAATGCTCTAGCTTTTAAGTGTTTATGTTTTAGTGTTTATATGTTTATGTGTTTATATGTTAACAAATATACGTATATGAAAGTAAGTGTATATATTTGCTGCGTGATAAATTCAAATATTGAGACTTTATTAACTACATGTTCAATGTAACTTTTGTTCCTAATTGTTTTTGTTTGTATCTTCTTTTGTTTGTTAATTTAAAATAAAGATTGGCCCCTGAGGATGCTAAGGAGTTTAGCAAAACGTAGGGCAAAGCAGTGAAGAAAAAACGTTGTTTTTACTTGCACTAATCACCAACTAGGCCAAAGAAGCTCATCATAATTAATAAAATTTACGAAGAAAATTGGCCAGAAAATAAGATATTATATTAAGTTAAATTTGACCATTTGAGCATTTTCGAATACAGCCAAATGCGCCGCGTAGGCGCTAGCTATGCTAGATTTACAATTTTCTCGCGTGTAAATGGGATGCTGTGGTGTGATTTGCAACCAACATTTTGCAACATTTATTACGTTAACTGTAATTTTTCCGTATTACAAAGGTTGTATTTGGCTCTTTGCTTTTACTTGCATTTTTTTAAATTATATTCTACCTTTGGAAAATAAAATAATATTGAATAAACTGACATTTTGCGCAGATGATGTCGACAAAAATACTTTAAAGTCGATACATATTTTCTCTTAATCACCGATGCCCAGCTCATAGTTTATTTGAACTCGCTTATTCAAACAAATTTCACAAAATTACCGCTCGCCAAAAAATTCTTTTATTAAAGAAAAACCTACGGTTAGATGAATAAAATTATTTTTTTCCTTATTATAATGTTGAATAACTTTGTCCACTTTGTAAGAGTTCAAACCTGGTGTCTATAAAAAAAGTCGCTGGTATCAAAATTAGGCCTTCCAAATCTAATGAAGCAACAAACAGCAAAATTTGTAAATTTAGGCAAGGCATCAAGTCACCTAATACCGCGACAAAGGGCAATCTATTTTAACAAACCACCATTTTGTAACAGGCCCTTTTGGCAAACTGTAAGACCTTATTGTACCCCATCTTAGCAGCGGATGCAAGATTAGGCAGAAAGCCTGGTCCTAATCATCAGTCTGCTAAGGGCAAGACACTTGCACAGAATATGCTCCACTATCTCCTCTTTCATTCTACATCTCCTACATGCCCTATCACTGGTCATAGCCAGTTTAAAAGCGTGCGATGTCAGCAGACAAATGACCTGTTAGAACACAAAACAGTAGTCTAGCGTCCTCTCTCTTGAGGGATGGGAGAAACTTCGTTAGCTTTATGTCATAGACTCTGCACATAATCTTGGAAGCCTTGCAGCCTTACTTTTTGGCCAACACCTGCCACGCCTTCAGGATCATGGACCGGTCCAGCTCCCGTCTAATCACTTAGAGGGAAATTGGCACTTCTCTATTGGCATAACAACTGATTCCTTGCCTCATGAAAAGAGAAAATTTATGTTTAAAACTTTTAAGAAAGGGCATTGCATACTGGTTTCAGTTCAAAAAGGGGAAAAAGAATTTAACACCTTCTTTATTAGAACTAACCCAGTAAGAGTGCACGTCAGTACAAGTATGTAGCAATTCCCGAGCTCTCCTGCACTCCGCAACCTTTCTTGAGGAAGGCCTGTGTGGTATATGCGCCTTTATCACAGCCTGACTGTCAGTGTAACGATTCACTTATTTATTTACTAGATTGTTACCGATTTGTTGAGCTCGACCTCCGTGCAGACGACTGACGCCCCTACGCCTTTCTCCATCTTCGATCCACATATGTATGCAGCCGAGCGAACACTATTCTATAGGGTCTTCGAAGTTCATCTTAAAATGCAGATCCGAGATAATGCGTCCAAGTAAAGTGGATGCTATAATACTGTTTTTGAGGACCTGCCCACAAACAACACCGTAACATAAAGCAAGAAAATGAAAAGTGCTGCCGCTGGTGTAGTTCAAAGCGCCCCTGTCATGCCGATCATTGATCGCCTGAATACACTTTCTTTTCTTTTAAGAATTGTTTTCTTCTCCATTGCTTTCCAGCAAATCAATAGGACGTAGAACTTTAACCCATGAGTAAGAGAAAGCGATACAACCCAGGTACATCCAAGCGAATCTTTTGCATGCATAAAATACCACGGTGACCTGCTTCGCTCTCTTCTCCACATTGAGGCGCCATGACAGCTTACTAGCAAGTAGTATTCCAACGTATTTGGCGCTTTGCTTCACCTGACCCTCTAGGTCAGCTTAATCTTCGGAACCTTGTTTTTCCTGGTGAAGAGTACCAGATCTATTATACTGCGTTGATACTAAGCCCCACTTCAGTTGCCCAAAGATGTATCTTTCGTAGTGCTTGGCTCAGAAGTGAAATGAGTGTGGACAGATACTTTCAGAAGAAATGTCGTCTACAATTTCAATAAATATGGCAGGTCCACATTCCATTTGCTTAGTATCCTATTGATTACCAGTGACAATAGCAGTAGCGATAATTCGCTCCTTTGCGGACTACCCCTGTTAACCGGTTTGTTAGTATCTTGCCTACCACATTGCGCCGCAACAATTCTGCGCAGCTCTGCATAGGGATTATCTAGTTCGAAATCACTATCGTCGTCATTCTGTATGAAATAGCTTGCTTAAAGCACAACGTTGATCCGGATCAACTCAGGAATTAACTGCAGTTGATCCGGATTAAGTCCGAGCTAATCCGGATCAACGCTACCGTCTGTTTAAGCTTTTAGAGACATTTCTGTAGATCCCCGCTATGTCCAGAAGTACCCTCATATCGAATTCTCTGCTCTCCATAGCCGCCTCAATACACAACAACATTGTGTAGGGCGTTATCTACCAGTCTTCCCTTCGAGTAAGCGTGTTCCGCTTTTAGAGCATGTGCCCCGCAACGTTGTATTTCATGTATACGTCTATAAACTTCTCCAGGGTCGTTTGAAGAAACTATGCTACGCTAAAGGGTCTAAAGTTCTTTGTGTATGTGTGGCCACTTCTATCCACTTTTGGAAAAGAGACCAGCCTTAGAGTCCTCCATGGCGTTGGAATGCAGATCAGTCTTCAAATATGTTGCGCAGCCAGCCCCTGGTCTTCCTTCTGCAACATCGCAGGAGAAATGCCGTCCAGACCCGGTTCTTATACTGTGAAAAAGAAATCAAAGCAGACTTGAAGGCGTTCCCAGTTCTACTGCAAGGCGGTCTCCTCCTGCGATGGGCGCTCCAGCGTTAGATAAACCACCTGTCGAGCTCAGTATAGTTTGAAAAATCTAAAACCATTATTGAAACCTTGTCGGTTAACTGTTTTGTGCTAAATTTTTATTTATCGTACCATTATTTTGCATACTGTTTATGTACAGATGGATAATTTTGCGTTGCATAGTTTAACTTATAACACTATGCGACAGTCAAAATCGGGATGGGATGAAACCACCGGGAAATGTTATAACGGTTCAATACAAGTTATACGTGGCCCGGCGTTTCGCGGAACGCCGGGACACGTATAACTTCTTTTTTACCGATATAACTTTCCCCGGTAGTTTGAACCCTTCCCGATCACTGACCCCTACCATTTATCTCACAGTGTAATAAGTGGTCACGTAAAATTTAATATAAAATATGCTTTTAGTTTTAAATCAATACGGGAGCATGAAAATTTTAAACCGATTCGTCTAAAAAACTGCCAAAGGCTACAGTACCAAAATAAAATCTGGACATTGTTAACTGAGGAAATTACATCGACTGACAAGTGTCAAAATTAAAAAAAATCTTCATTTCCACAAAATATCAAACCAGGAACAAAAAAGTTTACAGATTTTTAATAATTTGGAACTACCCGAAGCACTTATCGGCATCTGCAGCTGTAAACCCCCGACAAAAGAGTAAGTTTGGATACTACAACGAAACAATATCGAAAGGGAATTTTTTCCTATGCACAGCTTTCCTTTAATAAACTTGAAAAACAAATTGCGATAAATTGGGTTGTGTTTGGTGTGTCTTGTCAAGATTGATGGCTTCAATGCGACGTTCACCGCGCCAACGCGACTTACAGGCCTTAGATCTACGCACCTACGATATCGGAGCAGAACGGCAGCTGCCACACGCGCAGGTAGGACGTAAAACGAGATATGCTCGTGTATTTTTAATCAAATATTTGAAACAGTATTCAGTTAAAGATGCGCGCTTGTCAGCAACGCCGCGGCCGCGACCTACAACTCCGAAGCAACAATTGCAGCAGCCGAGAGCAGAAGCAAGACTTGAGAAAGGAAATTCGGTGGGTAAAATTTTTACTTTTTTTTTTTTATTGTTTATGTAGAATTATACACATACATATGCTATATATCTCACAGAGCTCCGAGCAAAGCATTAACAAAGGCCTTAGTCGCAGCCAGACTATGATCGACTTGCCATCGCCGCGTGCCAATCCATTGAGGGTATGTACTTAGTACATTGTGACCTGAAAGTTTTTGTTTTCAGTTGTCCACAAAGTTGGTGACAACTGATTAACTCGACATTTTCAGCTATGTCCCGGTTACGATCACTTTAGCGCTGAAGAGGAGGAAGTCAAGCAGTTTTATCGATCCATTGATCCGAGCATTGCATTTGACGAACTTGAGCTAGAACCACCGCGTCCGACTAGTCGACAAACAGCTCGCCTACGCGCTGGCGCACCACACAATAGCTCGGGTCCACCTCCCAGTTCAAATGTTTCACCGAATAATTACAACAGCAGGTCACCAGATCAAAGCTCGCGTTTGCAAAATGTTTCCTCATTCTATCCACCCGGTGCAATGAGTGGGGTAAGCGAGTTTATTGTATGCTAAGTGTATGTAGGCCTGAACTACACAGATGGTGTAACATCAGTTAAAAGATATTTTTAAGCGAACTCGCTTATAGCTTCGTGATAGTTGCAAGTACTTTGTAAAACAAGATAGTATGAAAGATTATGATTATTCCGTGCCGAAGGTGTTACAAAAAAAAGCCCCCTTGCCAACTTTAATGATGGAAAGCTTTTTTTGGCAGAACGCACTAGGGCATGTTCCAAATGTTTGGTCACGCTGCTCCAACAGTCGCAATGGACGAGCGAGGAAAACACTGGTGCACCATGCGAGAGATACGACGTTCGTATCTTAGGGCAGCGAAATTTTTTATTTTTTTAGATTGTATTATTTTAGACAGAAAAATAATATTCTTTAATTTCATTTAATTTTTAGATACTTATTTTGTGTGTTTGTTTTCTTCTTTTACTTAAGTTTTTTTTTTCTTTTTCAATCGAGTACTCATTTATTTTCTAAATTTTTTTGCATTAAAAATAAAAAAAAAATCATTTCGTTTATTTTTTCCGCTCTTAATTTAATTTTCTTTTCATTTTTAGAGTTTATTGTTTTAATAAGAACTGTTCTATCCTATTTAATTTTTAGAAACTTAATTTTTCTCTTTTTAATTTAATTTTATTTAATTAATTTGTGTAATTTCGTTTAATTTTTAGAAACTTTTTAAATTTTTTTGCCCTTTTAATATTTTTTAAGCAAGTTTTTTTTTAACGTACTAGTTTTAATTTTTTATTTAATTTAAATTTTAGATACTTATTCTGTGTATTTGTTTTCTTTTTTCTTAAATATTTTTTTTTTTAATTTAATTTGCTTTTAATTTTTAGATTATACTGTTTCAAAAATAAAAATACTTTTTAGTTTTTTTGTTTAATTTTCTTTTAATAATTTAATATGTTTTTTTAACAACAAATCGTTTTAATAAGAATCCTTTTTATCCAAATTAATTTTTTCTTTTTTATAATTTTTTTCAATTAAACCTTTTTTTATTTTTAGAAACTTATTTATTTTTTTTTTATTTCTTTTAATTTTTTCAATATATTTCTTTTAATTTTTAGATTGTGTTGTTTTATTTGTTGTTGGGGTTAAAGTCGGCAAAGGTAGCATTAAAGAGGAATCCGGTGAATGTGTGGGCAGAAGGGGAACTGACTCTCTCCGCTAGCATTATTGTGGGAGAGTGAGTGGGGACATACATACATACATATGTATGTATATAGAAAACGAGCGAATATGCGTTATCATTTAGGACAGTGTTCACCTTGGTGTCGGCCGCAGCCTTTTTCTTTGGTCCAAGAAGTTTCACTTCTTTCGCGTTTAGGGTCAACACCGAGTTCTCTTTTATGTGTGCCAAGTTAGGCAGCTCCAGAATTGCCACTTGCGAGGTGAATAAATTTTACGAAGCGAAGGAGCGCTTGTACAAGCTTGTTCAAGTTAATTTTTAGGTGTATTCGCCAAGTTTATTCGCTTTGCCAAATTTATTCGCTTTGCAAGTGTCAATACCAGCCTTAGTGTGATGCTGTGCTCACAATATTTGTGCAAAAATTCCGATTACCAGAAAACTTCAATATTTCTTGTGTCTTCTTTTTTCTCTTCTAATTACTAGCCTGGTCATGATGCTACGGGCACTTCATATCCACCATCACCTGGACGTCGTTCGGTAAATATGTATTTATCTCAAAATTTCCTACTAAAACAAGGAATTAGCTACTTATTTTGTAAATATTTTAGTCTATGGACCAGTATTCGAGCATACCACCGAGGCCACAGGTAATACTAATGCCGAATTTCCACTAGGCATTGAATTGACAAGATTCTGCTATTCAAAAAAACTATATGAGAAACCAGACTGTCTAATAACACTGGTCGACGGCCAAAATTTACCAGAGACGCCGTTATGAAATTCGTATGTAAAATCACCCCCTGATTCCGAAAATCAAGGTTATTTTTAATTCTATGGTACCGTTTTTGAGATATTTGCAATTTACCGTTTTTGCAAAAAAAAAAAAATTGGGTCCACTTTATCATATATATCTCAAGAACGAATTAAGCAATTCCAAAACGGTTTGAAGCTTTTAAAAGGTAATAAAATTTTCTATAAACTGTGCATACACTTTTTGCTAGGCCCTGTAGATTCAAAGATAACGAACAATCATTACCGATTTTTTCAATTTTTTTTGTAAAAATATAAAAAAAAATTGTACTTTGCGGGGAAGGATCTCGAAAACCTTTTATTTTTTTGCAGATTTTTTTTT
>NW_023458565.1:20511148-20589364 GCF_013731165.1 Rhagoletis pomonella
TTTAGACAAATTTTTTTTTTAATTAAATTAATTAAATTTTTGCATTTTTAGCAGTTTTTTTTTTTTACTTTTTTTTTTTTAATTTAATTTTCTTTAAATTTAGTAGTTATTATTGTTTAAAAAAAAAAATATATATATATATAATATATAATATGTATAGCTTAATTTTTAGATGTCATTGGTTTGAAAAGAAAAATAATTTTTTATTTCAATTAACTGTTAAGAACGTAATTTATTTTTTCTATTTTCAATTTTATTTCACTTTTTAACAGACTTCAAAAAAAAGGAGGAGGTTATCAATTCGTCGGAATATTTTTTTTATATATGTAATCGCATAATTTTGGACCACGACAACCGATTTCAAAAATTTGCATCAGAAAGGTAGTGTCTCAGAGGTGGTCCCATAATAATCTGGTTTAGATCCGATCATTGGATCATGAAAAAATTAACGGTACTCGTAAATTTGTATATGAGATTTGAAGGTTTGAAATTACTTGTTTTTTTTAGTTCAATCTATTTTTGATTTTTAGACGGTAACGCTTTAAAAACCTTTTTTTTATTTTATTTAATTTTAGGCACATAATTTATTTTTTCTTTTTTAGTTTTATTTTACTTTTTCCTTTTTTAGCTCAATTAATTTTAAATTTTGAGATTTCATTATTTTAAAAAGAATTTTTTTTTTATTTTTCGAAACTTATTTTATTTATTTTTTCCTTTTTTGATTAAGTTTATTTTCTTTTTTAGTTAAATTTTCTTTTAATCATTATTCTTTTAAAAAGAAGAGAGCTTTCTAATTAGTCGCCAGAATTGACAATTGGCTTTTGAAAGACAAAAACTGTGGTGAGTGGCAAAAACAGTTGCCAGAATTACCCCGTAAATTGGGCTTGACCATGTGCGCTGTGAACTTTTTATTAATGACGAGCAAGCAGGGTACAAAGTTTAAATTCCTTTCCCACTTGAATGAAGAATTAAAGCCGTCATGGATTCGCCAACAGTTAGCGAGTGGCGAAACGAACGATCTCAATGAGGCACAACCAAACTTGCTATCGTCTCTCCGGGCTAGCTAACTTTGTTATTGCTTGCACATGCGAAATTCTTCTTAAAGCGGCCGGAACTTAAACATAGCGAGCAGAATAGTGGCGAATCGATGACGGCTAACATCACAAAAACGCATACCTGAATAATCATCGATCTCGAGTAGTAAAAATTGCAGGGTTATAGCTATCTTAATTAAGGGGTTCTAAAGCAAACCCTCATATCTGAACTATCAGCTCAATGGGAGCTGTAAGTAATAAACGACTTATAGGCTATCTGAGTGTGCGAGTTATAACACAAAAACTCATATCTGAACAACCAGTTAAGTATATCGGAGCCATACCTCACTAAGACTCGACCCTGCTGACGTTCACTATGAACCCTCTGCTGATAATTACACTGTTTTACGGCAAAATTGTTCTGTTGATGCCACTATCCAATTCCTATGAAGAATTGCTCGGTGATTCCGAAAATGGAGTTAATTTCTTTATGGATACGTTTTCAAGATATTTTCAATTTATCGTTATACCGATTAAATTAAAAATTGGTTCTTTTTAATCATGTATATCTTACGAATCAATTTAACAATCTTAATATAAAGAAAGCTAATAAAACTTGATGTTCATCATGCGTTGTATGGAAATATTTTGTCACTCACCAAACTTCATTTCTCCGACTTACCTACTTATATAAGTAATATGAGCATATTTAGTTAAGTGACTTAAGTGACTTCCATAACAAAAGCAACTTAATATGCTTCATTATTTCAATGAAAAAAAGCTACTTGTAATAACGGGCACTGTCAGTAACGATTTCGTTCTCTTTTCTTATCACCACTCAGCCAACAGCTGTTGTTGATAACAAAAAAAAAACTAAAACTAACTGCAAACAACAACAACGCAAGTACCCAGCGGCGCACTGCTAAATGGGGTCCGTCCACAATTTGCATTGCGTAATTCATACAAATAAATGATTAAATAAGACACCGCTGACCCAATTAAAAATTGTAATGCTTATTGTAGTAGGCAGTCTGCTTACAAAATTCACATTACAATTTACAAACGGTCACATCATACTTTCCGATTACAAACAAAACCAGTATGTCAGGGAGGCTAACCACAAAGCGGCCATGCATATGGCAAAGTAATCTGAGTTGTAATCCATTCATTCCGATAAACCGCTTTCGAAGTTTTGAAGCAGTAATCGATTACGTAATGTGCATTTGCGCCGCTGGGTTATTCTTACTTGAGTGGCTGATTATTGAAGACTTTATTAAAAAAGTACGAGACGACAGCAAATAAAGAGAAACGGCAGACAATGGCAAAGACAAATTTGCGATTATGAGCACAAGAGTGATCGAATTATGCTCACAACAGCAGAATAAAAAACAAAAGCCAAAAGTAGAAGGCATGTGTTTTGACAAAAAAAGTCGTTTTCGCACCAGAAATACAAGACATGTATACAGTTAAGGGTACATAAGTATATATGTGTGTATGTGTATACGAATTTAAGCACCCTGCAGGGAAAGCTAGTAGTTGCGAACTAACTAGAATGCTACCAGTTAGCTTTTTAGCTCAACTATTTCGTCTTCCATACTTTTTTATGCTACCCTGCAAAAATCGTTGGATCATGTAGTCTATTTGTGGTAAATTGGAGTACTTACAAAAGTGTTCCTCTGTCATGCTGTATCGGACCAACTCGTGTCTCTGCGCCAGCTTATTGTTTGTTATCCGATCACTGCTCGTGTTTTAACGAAATGTCATTGAAGTTGGGCATTTGAAAGCACATTTGCATGTCTGGCTGTAGCTGAACGTGTAGAGATGCTCGCTGTTAGTTCTTAGCTCCCAGCATGTTCGGGTTCAAATGCCATCAGAGGCAACATGTAATTTTTAATTTTTGGCTTGGTTTTAATTAATTTCGAAAAAGCATTCGAGAAGTGAAGAACAAAAGTGTATACAAACGAAAAAATATAACAACAATGCCATTGTTAATATGTTGGAGTAGTTTTGTGCTACTCTGATGTAATGCAGGGATAGAGTATATGGTCCTGCCCTAGGACATCGCAATGTTAATTGGACCATATTTTTTATATGAATTGTGGTTAATTTTGGAGTACTCCTTGATCCTTAGGGAGTACTCTTTACACGCATGCATGGAGTAGTCGGGATTTTTCCAGGGTAATAACTGATATTTTTAATATGGTGATGTCTTACGAAATATTTATTGTCCCGCTTAGCATCAACACCTACTAGTAGAAATACTAGTAGCACCACACCAGTGAACGTCATAGGCTGCCCATTAATCACTCATGAAAGGAATAAGTTTGTATTTGTTTTTGTGCCGCTAGAGTGCCTTTCGAGAGGTCCGTGGCCGGAGTTCTCAGGCAGTGGATAATTTTGTAATTTTCTTGACCTTCAAATATATAAGATTTAATTTGTATCTTTTTTTTAATCGGTAGTATTTCCATGTTTGCCAGAATCGAAAAAAGTATTTAGAAATTTTTTTTATTACATTTTTTTAATCTTAAGCTGTTTTAAGTAAAAAATGTAAATATTTTATTTTTAAAGGTCATTTCAAAGACCTAATTGAATTAAAAATTACCAACTCTGAAAAAAAATGTAAATGCCTTTTCTGGTGACCATCAAAATGGATTCAGTAATACAACTTTTTATAAAATACGCTGCAGACTGGTTCAGGCAAACAAAAAAAAATAAAAATGTAAAACCTTTCATTGAAGCTCACTTTGACCACGAACCAACGAAAATATTTTCCCTAAATTCGCCATCGCAAAAACTTTAAAACATCGTTACATTTATTTCGCTATCTCTCCTCATTCTAGATATATTTGATTTTGTCTAATTTTTTCCAAAATAGAACACTGAGCGAAACAGCATCACATTTAGATATGAGAAAAGCAATAAATTGAGTCGTTATTTTGAAAGTGGTATACGTCGTCATTTTCACTTTTTGCGACACAATTTTTTACCTTTGGCAGACGCATTTACATATAAGTAAATGATCACTCAATGTCAAAGGGCATGAAATGACTTATGCCACTTTCAAAAAAAAACACCTCCACATTTGCGTTTTAGTTTTGGCTTTGACTATTCAAAAGCAGATGTCACTGCTCCAATAAGTTGTGCAAAATTGTCGAATTGGTAGGCCGTCGCTTTAGCGCTTACCAGTTATTGAACTGGTAATTTTACTGACTGGTTTGGCTTTTCACTACAGGGTAGTACGTAGAACTTGGGTGTTTCCATATACTACTTATAAACACATCCATTAATAACACATTTCGACTGATTTAAACATTGAACACCTTGGAATATCAATCAATATGCTTAAAAACCAATTAACAAAAGAACATATGCATATGAATGTATTGAAACAAAATATGTAAAAAAAAACAATAAAAGTGTAAGACGCGCTGGGCACTGAGGCGTTGTGACGCGCGTTAATTTGTTTTGTGTTTTCATTCTCCAATAAAAGCAAATAATTGCAAGAAATTGAGTGTTTTTTGGCATTGATTTAATCAAACACATTTGCCACTAAACAACTAGGTACTCGTTATGGTAGCTTTTTCTTTCATAAATTTGTTAATTTTAAAAATTTGTTGCTTAACGCTCTTAACATACATACATACATACATATTTTTTATTGATTTGCAAAATTTTTTTGAACATTTTTAGTAAAAGAAATATTTTTCCTTTAAATATATTTACTTATGTATGTACTTTAATAAAATATTTTTTACCTTTTCAAACGTTTAAAAGCAGACCAATTTGGTTAGTTTTCAGTAAAATTTATTTATTTTAGCTGCTCTTCAAATATTCGTTTAAAAAAGTTGGTTTTCTCAAAGTTTTAACGCCTGTTATGAATATTGTTTCTGTGTTTTCTAAAGTAATGATTATTATTTTTTTATTTTATTAGTACCACCAATACAGTCAACACACAGAACATTGATTTGTTTTACTTTTCATTGGAAATTTTTAATTCTTTCATTATCATAACAAGCACAGTATATTTACACAGTATACAATATAATTAGCTCTCGGCATATTCACAATCGCGTGCACGTACATACAACAATAATAATATTTTTGTTGTTTGAGAACGATCTAGCGTCGATGCGATCGCAGCTTATCACATTTCCATACTCAGAAGTAAGCAGTAAAACTGAAAGTTACTATCTGAAAAAATCCGGCGTCTCTACGTAGCAAGGTTAGCAAGCGGCAGCTGCAGTAGCAGAAATCTGCAGTTACACTGAAAAAAAAATACGTTTCAGCAAGTGTGCGAATTGATTTTAAGTGTCAAAATGGTGTACGCTTCTCTTCTGAAAAACACACAGCATTTTATTCGGTGAGATTTTGGTGTTGAGTTTTGCACTTGATGTACATTGCATTTTCCCTCAGTTACAGAATCCAGTCCCAGATATTCCCCAAAAAAAGTTATTTTCAGATTTTAGGATATAAAAGGCGCGTTAGCCCTGGGAAACTACTCAGTTTCAAGCTTTCAAGACGTTTAACCCATAATTTTTAATCTTTATTATTCCAAGCGAAAATAAAGTGTAAATTTATTCTGATCTTTTTTTGAAGCGTAAATTAAGTACCTGTAATAAGCAATTGTTTAATAATTTTTTTTTAATGTGTTTGCAGAAAAATTTATAGGCCCGTGGTTTTTCGAGATAATTCAAGATTATTTTCAGCCTTTTTTAGAGTTTTTTTTTAGTTTCTTTATGGGGAGGCTTTTGAGATTATTTGTGATTTTTCAGGGTTTTCTGAAAAATTTTGTGATTTCCCCATTTTTTTTTTTTTGGATTTTCTGAAGCGGTTTGTTTTTTGTAAATTTTTAGTCTTCTTCAGCCATTTTCAGAATTTTTTACTCTTTTGTGTAATTTTTCAAGACCTTTCCGAAATCGCATGAACTTCCCTGATTTAATCGTGATATTTCTTGATTTTCATATTTTCTTGCTTGGTTCAGAACTATTTAAGATTTTTTGCGAACTTTCGGGCACTCATACGGATTTGTTCGTGCTTCATTAGGGAAATGTCGCGACTTTCAACGCTTTGTGTGTTTTACTCGAAACTTTGTGATCGCAATTTTTGTGATCTCCGGAATTTTTGTGTATTCCGGAATTTTTCGGCATTTTTCAGTACTATTCTGTATTAATAAAAACTTTTCGGGATTTTTCCGGTCTTTTCGTGCTTTATTCGGGCCCCTTCGGGATTTCCATTACCTTCCCCATTTTCTTCAAAACTTTTCTGAATTTTTTTTCGATATTTTTCGGCAGTACTTGTGAATCATAAGTTTTCGAGGTATTTGCAATTTAGCGTTATTCAGCTTAAAAAAATTGTTTCACTAATCACGATTATCTTATAGGAAATGTAGCAAATGAATGGTAGAAAAACTCCCCATAAACAGTATACATATATGTACATCGTTTTTCTATAAACTCAGTAGTTTTTGTGAAAATTATACAACATTACACATTTTTTCTTTTTTTATAAAAAAATAAAAAAAAAATCTAACTTTGACAGGGAAAAACTTAAATATTTTTTTTAATTTTTTTTTTCATTTGTATTAAAGCATGTTCCTTTACAAAAAAGGATGTTACAAACGAATAAAATCAATAGATATGTGTATAAAAAAGTTGTGAATGGTCATATGAAAATGCGCAAAATGTATGTACATTTCATACTTTTTTATTTATCCACCGATTTTCTCCTTTTCAAATTACTACTTGTTTTTTTTTGTAAAAGAACAGGCTTTAACACAAATGCGAAATTTGACAAAAAATCTGTTATTTCTTAAATTTTTTCCCAACATCATATTAAATTTTGAGCTTTACTAAAATTAGTTGAAAAATTAATTTTTTTTAATATAAAATGACGTCTGGTACAACAACGGACATGTTTGGCAATAATAAATCTACGTTTCTAAAAGCTAGTTAAATCCAATGAAAAGAAAATTAGCCTTACTAAAATTATTAAACAAATTAGCATTTTTAACTGTAAAGATACGATGCGCACTAGTCAACGCAACCATTACCGCCTGCCAGTTGGCCCCCACGCTAACCGCGGAAGTGACGGAGATGTCATATCAGAAAACCAGCTGTCCTCAAATTCTCTCTCAAAAACGTTGCTGCTAGACTATTAGAAATCTTCTGGGCTTCCATTATATACATTTCGAAAATTTCGTTACTTTTCGAGAATTTCCAGATTTATATGGATTTTTTAGGGGCCTTTTGGTATTTCGTGCTTGATTTGGAATTTAATATCTTTCGAAATTTTCTGGAGCCTTTTATGTTTTTTTTTCTGTAGTTAAAATACCTCTGAAATTTCTAGAAAAAATATGGGATTTTTCGAGATCTTTCGGAATTTTCATGAGCTTTCGCATTTTACTCAATTCTTTTCGGGATTTCATCATGATCATGGGGTTCTTATTCCCTTTGTATTTTATTCGGAATAATGAGAGATCTTTTCCGCGAATTTCCGAGACCTACGCGGATTTTTTCTTGTTTTATTGGAGACTTTTTTGGCTTTTCATTACTTTTCGTGTTTTAGGTACTAAGAACCCTTCTTATTTCTTCTCGGAATTTAGACGCTCTTTTGTGTTTTATACCGAAAAATCTGGAATAAAAGGATTTTAATTAATATTTCAGTTTTCCTCTGAATTTTTTTGGAATATTTTCTTGAGTTTTTAGAGATGTGTATAGATTTTTAAAAACTCTTCGTGTTTTATTCGGGACGTTCCGTAATTATTTTCGATCCATTAGTTACTTTTCATGTATTTTAGGGACTTTCTGCGATTTTATTTTGCGCATTTAAAAAAAAAATAAAATTTTATTACTTGTAGCAATTTTTTCGGGAGTTTTCGAGGACTTCTAAATATTTTTAGTGACTTATTTTTTAGTGAAATTTTTTTCGGGGCCTCTCGGGTTTTAATTATTTCTCTTGTTTACTCAGACCTGTTGGGGTTTCTCCAGTAGATTTCGGGAATTATGCGGTTGTTTTAGAGAAATTTTTTGTATATAGAGGTTTTAGATTTCATAGAGCCTGTCTACATTTTTCATAAAACATTAAACTTAACCGTAATTTTTGGTGTCCATAAAAACTTTGAGGCTTTGATTTAAATTTTACTGGTAAGCGATATTATGAAATTAGAACAAATAAAACCTCAGTGTATTTATCTGACGCAATAGTTAGCTCTAAATCGAATAAAGCGCGATCATTTGCGATCACACTCACTTAACACACAAAAACCTACATACATCGCGAATGTGTATTCCCAGCAGCAACAAGAGGAAAACTTGCTCGCAAAACACTAGTTCCATACGGCGCGTAATGGAACTACCTCGAAACTAGTATACGACTGATATGGAGCTAAACAGTTAACGCGCCATTTATTGCCGCTCATGTGGTGATTGGGTGAGTCATAAGTTAGAGACACCAAATTTTAGGTGTTTGACGATATCTTTTTCTTCAAGTCCAATCCTTCAAGTCTATTATTTCAATTACTATGTATTAAATTTTGTAATATTTGCATATAGGTTTGCACAGAACCCAATACCAACGGAAACTGAGCAAGCCATGTTTTATGTCATTATACGTACATATATATATATGTACATATCATCAAATTTAATCAGTATTTTAATGATATGCTAAAACTGAACTCGTCTAACTAACCGCAGCGTATTTTTCTAACATTACATTCAGATACCAAAAAAAAAAAAACAACAAATTGACGTCGCACTACAATGCTTACAAGTAAATTGATTGTCGCTAATCAAATAAAATTTCGTGACATAAATAAAATTATAAAAATTAATATCGAAAAAGAGGCCAAGAGCAATCTCATAAGCGAGCATCTTCCGTATGACGCCTATTTTTTTGTAGGCGTGAGAAGCTTTGGTGCGAGTATTACTGTTTTTGTATTCTGCTATCACACTGATGATGGCACGCGCCCGATCATTGCGCATTGTTTTGAGTAGAAATAATTATCTACATACACAAATACCTACATTCATAAAAATGTATTGCTAAAGATATACATATGTATGCATGCAGATATATGTACACAAAAAATATTTACACTGCCGGAAAAAAGTATTGTCACAGGGAATTTTGCTCAATATATGCATCGATTTATATTCTAAGATTTTTCCAAATTTTTTTTTTAAAATATGGTCATTCTACAACAAAAAACATAAAAATATAATTTCTAAACTTTGTGCAAACCTCGCGAAAATTCTATAAATTTTAATGCAAATTTTTCCATACAAAGTATTTTAGATTTTTTTTTGTTTTTTTTTTTTTCTATGGAAGAGACTGCGTGAAAAAAATTGCCAAAAATCACGCTACTTTATAAAATTTATTGGGCTATAAATCTGCATACTCAAAAAATTTCTAAAAAATCTGATTAAAAGTTGAAAATTTGCATGAAAGTTGCTGAATTTTCGCGAGCTTTGCACAAAATTTAGAAATTATATTTATGCGTTTTTTGTTGTAGAATGAACCATATTTTTATAGAAAATTTATGGAAAAATATTAGAATAAAAATTGTTGCATATACATAGTATAAAAAGCAGCTGTGCCAATACTTTTTGCCGGCAGTGTATATATACTACCCTGCCCACCTTTACTTCATACGCTTTGAAATATTTGTGCTTCAAGATTGTATGAAGTAAAATTGGGAATTCTATGAAAAATATCTATCGGAACAACAAAAGTGTGCTCTGCAATAGCCAGAGACGACGAGCACATTAATGAATCTCAGAGAATATGTAGTGCCAGATCTCGGCGATTGATTGCAATGTAACAATGAAGAGAGTTCGATATTGCGGCACAAACATACTTACATACATACCTACAGACATAGTACATATAGACTGTTGTGTTTAAACGTATCTTTTGTTTGTTTTTAATTTTGGCGAGTACTTGCGAGTTGAACTGCATTCGCATACAATGCGTTTATTATTGAAATCAGCTGAAATGCACTTAGCCCATGCCTATGTGTACTTTACGTACATATGCAGATACATATATAGTATGTAAATTAGGATGCATCACCAAACAAAAGTTGTGGGTTTTCCAACGGAATTATAAAATCTATTATATTTTAAAACTTCTGCCGAAATATTTCGGAAAAATATTAACATTTAGGCGAGCTAGATCGATGTGAAAATAAATCCAAAAACCTCATTATTTTGATTCTACTGATAACATTTTTAAAGATTTTTATGCAGGCCTTTTATGTAAACTTGAGATCTTCTAGCGTGTGAGGTAATTTTTTAGAAAAAAGTATTTTTAAAAACTAAATTTTTGCAAGTATTTTCAAACGGGTCCAGCTCACGTAAATCTAAATCTTATTGGCGTATGTGTTGAAATATAATAAATTTTACTAAATTTCGGTACTAATTTTTGAAGTGAACTTCCTTAGCGGTGGTTGGTTGGTTGGGAGCAAATTGGCGACTTCAATGGAAATTGCACACGGAAATGGTGCAACGGAAATGATGCAACGAAAATGGTTGGGGCTGAAACAAGTGCTTCTTGAGTGTATGCATATAGTATTAATTTAACAAAAATTTGCTAATAAAAGGTTAAAAAGAATAACACTTTGAAAAAGACCAATACCAGAATGAAAGTAAAGGTGAGTACGTACATAGATAAAGCAAAGGATAAAGCCAAAGGTAAAAATAACAAGTAAGAAAGTCTAAGTTCGGGCGGAGCCGAACATTAAATACCCGGCGCAAGTATTAAATATATGTTTTTTCACCTTTCCGAAACCTTCCGCTAGATGGTAAGCCGGGGTGTATCAATTTTGAGTAAATTAGCGTCCTTCAATTTCGAAATATTGAAGTTTCAAGCATTTCTGAAATTTACCGTTATATGAGAAGCGGCCGTTATTTTAGTCCGATTTCAATAATTTTCAACGTTTTGCTTATATGTGGCAAGCACAATAACCACACCGAGTTTGGTACAAATTGGTAGAACGGTTACCGATATACTTATATGTGATCATAAGTGGGCGGTGCCACGCCCATTTTCCAAAATTTTACCATAAACGTATTTCTTGGTAAAGAATTGTTGCAAGCATCAATTTTGAATAAATTAGCTTCAATATTTACTGATTTATCGAAGATTATGTATTTCTCTAAATTACCGTTATATGGGAGGTGGGCGTGGTTATTGAGCGATTTTAAAAATTTTCGGCCATTTGGTATGCTGTGCGAAGACCAACAACTGTGCCAAGTTTGGAAGAAATTGGTGCAGCGGTTACCAAGATATACACATGTAACCATAAGTGGGCGTGGCTACGCCCATTTTCGAAAAATTTATAATATTCTTATTTTTCGTCTAAAACTTATTATAAATATCAATTTTGAGTGAATAATCTCCAGTAGTTACTAAAATATCGCAGTTTTCGTATTTCTGAAAATTACCGTTATATAGGAAGTAGGCGTGGTTATTGAGCGATTTTAAAAATTTTCGGCCATTTGGTATGTTGTGCGAAGGCCAACAACTGTACCAAGTTTAAAAGAAATTGGTGCAGCGGTTACCAAGATATACACATGTAACCATAAGTGGGCGTGGCTACGCCCATTTTCCAAAAATTTATAATATTCTTATTTTTTGTCTAAAAATTATTGTAAATATCAATTTTGAGTGAATTATCTTCAGTAGTTACTAAAATATCGCAGTTTTCGTATTTCTGGAAATTACCGTTATATGGGAAGTGGGCGTGGTTATTTTCCGATTTCGCCCATTTTCAATATCAACCTACCTTGGATTAACAGAAACCTACATACCAAATTTCGTTGAGATATCTCAATTTTGGCTCGAGTTATCGTGTACACGGACGGACGGACAGACGGACAGACGGACGGACAGACAGACATGGCTTAATCGATTTCTTTTTTCATTCTGATCATTTATGTATACATTTGTCTATATCTATCTCGATTCGTTTTGGCTGTTACAAACAACCGTTATGTGAACAAAATTAATATACCCTTGTGCACAAGTGCGCTCGGGTATAAAAACATAAAGCAAGATGCGTAAAGATAAAGGCAAAAATGAAGACCAAGGTAAATTTAAACACTTGACCTATATAAGGGCAAAGGTGAAGGGGAATATGTAGATGAAGAAAATGATAAACATAAAGGTAAAAACAAAGATAACTATAAAGAAAAAGATGAGGATGAGGATAAGGATAAAAGTAAAGATGAAGAAAGATTAAAATAAAGGTAATTATAGAGAAAAGGATATAGATGGAGACACAGAGACCCAATCTGTGAACTATTTTGGAATTTTCGAGATTTTCGGGACTTATCGATATAATAATCGATATTTTTATCGGTTTTATTATCGAAATTTTTATCGATTTTGTTATCGAAATTTTTATCGATATTGTTATCGATTTTTCAATCGGTATCTTCGGAACCAATCGATAAAATAATCGATATTTTTGTCGGTTTTAATCGATATTTTTATCGATTTTGTAATCGATATTCTTAACGATTTCGTTATCGATATCTTTTAAGGATATTGTTATTGGTTTTGTTATGGATATTGTTATCGATATTTTTATCGAATTTGTTATCGATACTTTTGTAGATTTTGCTTTTGATAATATTCTCGATTTTTTTATCGATTTTGTTATCAATTATTTATCGAATTTGTTATTGATTATTTATCGATTTTTGAATAAATATTTATATAGACTTTGTTATCGATATTTTCATCGATTTTTTAAGCGATTTTGTTATCGAGTTTTTATCGATTTTGTTAACGATATTTTTATAGATTTTATAGATTTTGTTATCGATACTTCTATCAAATTTTTTGTCGATATTTTTATCGATTTGGTTATCGATACTGTTCTTGATTTTGTTATCGATTATTTATCGACTTTGTTATCAACTATTTATCGATTTTTTATCGATTATTTATCGATTTTGTTATAAATATTTTTATAGACTTTGTTATCGATTGTTTATCGATTTTGTTATCGCTATTTTTACCGATTTTGTTAACGATATTTTTATCGATATTTTTATCGATTTTGCTACTAGTATTATCAACTTTGCTATCGAAGCCAGCGGAGCCGATATTTTTTAATTCGCTGCATTATGTCCATGTTACAGTGAATTAAAATACAGCGGCTTGATATAGTATAAAGATAAAAAAATGAAGATAAAGGAAAACAGAATAACCTAAATGTAATTAGACCGTCAAAAAATATAACCTTAAGCAAAACAGATGTATGTATGTAAGTATATTGGTTATGAGACAAACAAGATATGTAACGTAAGTTTCACTTCTCCAGCGTGGCCCAAGCGCACTTACTTTTTTGTATAGGGAGTGATGCATCCTAATGTACATACATTGTTTGTTTACTTATATATATATATATATATATATATGTGTGTGTTTATTCGTATGTGGACTGTATGTATGAATATTGCACTGCCGTGTTTAAGTTTCTGTATACATTTGGAAATATTAAGAAATGGATATGGATAAATAAAAGAAAATTTCTCTTATTGAAAGTGATGTAAATGTATAACAATCAATGGCGACAACTGAATAGCAGTGCAGATACTTATGTACATATAATAACGATGTTTAGTTTGTAACATTTACGCTAAATTCGAAGCAGTGACTTGTACTGTTTTCATGCCCTTTTAATCTCTTTTAAAGCGGCACGATTTACAAATAAACTTAAGCAGTTGTTGAGTGTCAAAGGGCTCAGGTGTTAGTCTCTCAACACGTCGCGGCCAAATTCCTCATACCTAATTCTTACAAAGGCGGGGCAGAAGCACAAAAAGTGTTCCATCGTCTCATCCCCTTGAGGGCAGGTTGGGCAAATTGAGCTTTCATGTACGCCTTGCACAGTCATGTGTTTGTGCTACGTGAAGTGATCAGTCAGCAGTTCAAGAACTGAATCTGCAGTCCCGGCTGCTCAGCGAGAGTAAAAAACTACTATAGACTTTCTGTGATTGAAGGCAACATCAGTTTTTCCAACCTAGAGGCATAAAATTTATTTTATAGAGAATTCATTATTTTTAGTGGACAAATTATCTTTAGAAAAATACCAAACACGTTCACATTGCAGACAATGAATTTTTCGATTTTTGCCAACTTAGGCGGCACTGTGCAACATACCGAACTAGAAAAAATTTACCAAAAATGGCGCGTTTCGGCCAAGTTGGCAACCAGGGTTATGTGTTAATCGGCGGTGTGTAAATGTATTGCGTTGAGTTAAGAGAATTTAGTTGAGATAATCGGTCACATACATAGTATATGTACATATATCTACATAAGTATTTATGTACATCATGCAAGGATGAATTATTAAAGATGACCACAGACTCAATTAGGATACTAAAGATTCAAGCCTTACCCGATTTGACGTACGCCAAAGTATATCTTCAATAAGCCAAATCAGCGATAGATCGCAATTCCGTAGTGACATATGTATGTATGTACGTGCCTCTGCAGTAAACTCTCGGTGTTATCGAAAGCTGTCAATTTGATCAAAATGCCATACATCCTTGACTCTCTAACAAGCCACAAAATCAACAATAACCACATAAACTTGTTAGTGAGTATTTACATGGTGGTTAAGTGGGCCAGCCAGCGCACGGCGTTGTGGTGGTGGTGGTGGTGTTGGTGGTATTTTCGATTTGTTGACAATTGAAGGATTTTCACATTAATTGCTTTCATAATTAAATTGTAACTGATGTTAGATATACATACTTACATTTACAGCAATAACAAAACCAACAGCAACCAAATTTGCATTTTGAAAACTCAACGAGACAATAACAAAATTGCGTCGTCATTACGCGTAACAATGTTTATAATATCATTGATAACAACAACACCAATAGCAACAACAACTGCGCTCTTGCATAAATACACCCAATTAGGCAATGACAAACTTGTAAATCGGCAAATTGCAATATCCTTGTAGCTAAGCACATATCATTCAACCACATCTGCATCTAATTATGCCGCCGCAACTACCCTGTAGTGGAAAGCATTAGTGTCGAACTGGTTCCACCTGGCAACTGGCGGATTTAACATTGCGATGTCCTACGAAGTGTCAACTTGTCACCTTAGACCTAGCTTTCTAAGGTGGTTACCATATTTTCTGTGACTATTTTGGACTAAGCGAATTTTCGTATGCCTGTATAGAAACAGTAAGAAATAAATTATTTAGGTAGTCGCATCTTTAAGGAAACAATGAAATTTTAGTTGTTCTCGCTTCTTACATCAATTATAATTTTTTAGAAAAAGTAGACTTATCAACTTTTCACTCCAAGCTATGTACATAGTTTTAAAAGCTCAAATAAATTTGTTTTATAACACATTTCATGGCTTTTGGACTGGTGAGGGAGGACCTAGTTACTATCAAACTCGTTCGTTTCAGGCGATAAGGAACTTGTACTGAACTAGAAATTCGATTCACTAGTTCCAGTTTTCCCTGCAGGGTATTTACATATCTACTTAAATATGTATGTGTGTAAGTACATTGATGCATGTTTCTGGTATATCCATAGTCAATCGAGTTCAATAGATATTTAAGTAAAAATATGTTTAAATTGACAAGCAAATCTGTGTGTAAATTTATGGGATTATTACCGCATATGTGGATTTACAAGGGCGAATAAGGATGAGTGCATTACCGGCATATAATCCTTTTTTTGCAATCACTCTAAAAACAAGAGTACGAATGTTTGTAGCACACCGGCACTTTGATGTAAAGGGCACCCTGGGCAACGTGAGCAACAAAAGCGCGAGATGCGTATGGTTCCTTGAGTCACGGCTGTGCGGCCACTCTTACGTGTTTCACTTTATTACACATCTACCAAATTCGAAGTAACGGTAACCTTCACAAAAAATGCTGTTGATAGATATTACTTTTCGAATAGATGGCAATCTTAATCAAAATTATTTTTAAACTAAATTTTTCTTAAAATTTTAACGTTTGGCACTCATTCTTTCACATTTAATTTAAATAAATTAGACTTTTCCAACATTTGGCAACCCTCTTTAAAAGTATTTTCAAACTTTAATCTTTTTAAATCTCTTTTGTCTGGCATTGTGATATATTTATATTGCAATTACCTGATGAATTAAGTATAAATACTTTTAAATACACGTGGCAACTCTGCTAAACAAAGTTCAGAAATAAATACCTTTCAAATCCATTTCGCTTGATTACCAACTTTTAATAATTCTTTTAACTTATTGAGTAATTTGAATCTAACTTTACAGGTGGCAACAACCCTCTACAAACAAATGTTCAAAATAAAGATTTTTTACATAAATTTCTCCTAGGCTGTGTATATTCGACTCTTAGAACAGTTGGCAACCCTCTGAAAAATATTTTCAACTAATATCTCCTTAGACCTGCTTCTTCTAGCACCCATTGATACGTATACCAATTACCTTAATCAAGATTGAAATTTATTTTTTAAACAGGTGGCAACCCTCAACATTTACATAGTTTAGAAGTAAAGCCTTTTAAAAACCATTTAAAGCTATACTCATATAGGAATATTTGATTTGTTATTTTAAATAACTTGGACTAAATTGTTTTAAAGGTGTCAATGACCCCCATATTTGAACTTTTTCGGGTAAAGGGGCTCAGGAGAATTATTCGTAGTACAATTACAGCGGAGATGCTTTAAAAATAAAGATGTGTTTCAAGGCAAATATATAGGAGCACATTCACAGTGCCGACTTTGTTTTGACCACAAATATGCCCCATAATTTTTAACTCAATAAAAAACAAAAACATAGTCGGCCAATAAATCGAAAAAATGGCGCGATCAAACAAAACTGAGAATGCAATTTAAAATAGAACCAGCTCAATTCGTACTATACGGTTATTCAGATTCCCAAAGGCATTAAAATTTCTGAGAAAAAACACCTATAATTGTTTTTTTAATTTATTATGATAAAAACGTTAACAGTATAAAGTAATGGAATATTAAATTTATTTAAAAAATTCGGATGCTTGTTTTTGCCGAATACACTTTTGCGCGATCCGGATTAGCGAGACCGTAAGTAATAGATTTTTTTATTTTTAACCCTGTCCCGATTACAGGAGGGTCTGGATTAGACCAAATCCGTGTGAACGAAGTTCTGCTGTATCTACAATTGAATACTGCTTTATGCCTTTCTGTATCTCATTTTTGGAAAATTTTTACGTTTACCTGTGTTGAATGTTTCTTCTGAATTTTACTCGGTATTGTTATTGTAGTTTTAAATAGGTACACTTTCTTCTTCAAATATTTTTTGTATTTATTTTCTTAAATAGCAAATGACTTCCGAGGTATCAAATCAATTTTTTCGTCTATTGAGGAATTTTTGTTTATCTCTTTGTTTAATATTCTCAAATGGTATATTTCCTACACTGAAAAACGAGTTTAGTTACGCCAACTAAGCAGCATTAAAATTCGGACTTTACTTTTTTTTTTACCACCCTAATGTATGTATATACATATGCATAACGTTCATAGAAACTTAGATGCTTCAAATATTTAGAAATGTATTTTAATAAATTAGCTATGCTATTTGCATATATCTCAAGAGACATTTCATCAGCTCGCAAAATTATCAAATTGTCAATTGCATGTCATCTCAAATGTGTTTCTTGTTCACTCTAAGCTTACGGTTATTTATGAATATGTCAATATTTAAAATATTATAATTTGTAAGGATAAAAGGGGCTGTCCTTTTGCATTTGATGTCTGGCCATAATGAGGTACTAATGAAGCTATTTTTGCCGAAGCACATGCCGGTGCATAAGGGAATATCTAATCATAAAACGAGTTTACAGATGATGTGATATTATTATTTAATTTAATTGATTTAATGAAAATATTTTTGAGCAAATATTTGGTGGCACCTAAATGGTTAGGTTTATTAAAAGCATAAAGGATTTTTTCTCTAACAATGTCCGTAATCTAAGATATTAGGCCATGGCTTGGATGATAAAATTGTAGCGCGCTGCAAGGAGTTCCAACAACTTTAGACGGTGGTCTGAGCTCATACTACTTTTTAGAGGATAAGTGTTAAGCATTATCTGACATCAGAGTATGTTTTAAATTTTTTTTTTTGAAATTAAAACGACATTTTCGCCACTTTATTACTAAATCGATAGTCCCTCACACATGCCTTTCTACTTACATATAATGGCTGCTGGTATGATTAAACAATGATTATCCATACAGGTTCAATTGTTTGCAAATACTGCGCATAGTTCAAGCATTGAATCCTTAACAAAAAAAAAGTACATACACACATACATATCTGTACGCTGGATTGTCTTTTGTGCAGGATCCAAAGGCCACCTAATCGAATAATAAACATGAAATCATATTTGCCTGAACTACATCCTTTCTGGCGCGCGCATCAGTTGCTGTTAATCGCTTGTAAATACTAACAACAGCATTGCGAGTGCAAAAGCAAAACAAAACCATTAAGCTTTACAAAACAAGAACAACAATAAAATCAATTTCAAAGCTAATGCACAACGGGAACTAGTATAGTTGAATAAATAGACTACAGACTTACGCATAAAAGCCTCGTTGTTATTGGAACTAAAAATAATATTTGCAAGTGATGATACACATATGTAGTAGTTATGTCTGTCATGGAGATTTCGACAATGGTGTGTTTTACGCTAAATGGTAGAAAACAAAAGTATAATAGCAGAATGCAGGCTGGTTATGCATCTGAATGGGGGAACGTTACTCATACGCCCCGTTGACTTAGTAGTAGCATTTGATGCAACCAAAAATTAGTGAAATGTGTACGTGTGCTCCTGCGTTGATTCAGCATGCTTATTTGAACAATTCTACGTTTGAATATTTTGCACCTAGCTATTGAAAGTGCATAATTATAAAAATTATTGCTAAACGTATGGTATTATAAGAATAAATTAAAAACGAATGCAATCCAAATTGAAATGATCTCTTCGATTTATTTGAAATCAATCTGGATTTTAGAAAAGCCGATTCCCTCTAATAAGCCTGCATTATGCCACTTGAACCGCTTAAATGATGCCGATGCCTTGACGACGATGAACTACAATGATAAATAAGACTTTTGGAGCTTTCGGGAGGGTGCCCGTGAGCACAATGGAGGTACCCGAATTGGAATCTGCACTTATTATGTTCAACTGAAAATTCTGTAAACTTGTTTTGAAAATCTTGGTTCAGTTCAGGGATGGTCACGTGCGCTACGTTCATATTTCGCTTGACATAATTCGAGAAATTAACTCAATTAATCATGCATCCCTTTCGTTACGCTTACCCTCTAAATGATAAATTGCCGGTGAGGAGCGTATGTAGTATTGTGGACGACCCAAATGAGTGGATTCATGAAAAGTTTCACGAAAAGATCTCGGCATACGACCTTATTAAATCCAGCTGATGTAAGATCTAAAGCCGGGTGGCCATTTATGCGCCATACTTTCGGTCAATTAGCACAAAATTTGCTGAAAGTCAGCCCTTTATTTATTTGACTTCGATATTTTATTCTTTGATGAAAAATATTGGGCGCTCATATATTTTTTCGTGCTTGGAAGAGCACCTCCTCCGATTTGTGGTGTGCGCCCTAATTTTTTCACACAAAGTAGAGGGATCTATAGCAGCGATGGGCAGAGAGAGCTTTTACTCTGCACGCGCATATACAAAATGTAAAGAGAGCTTAAAAGAGCTTTAAAAAAAAATGGTAATGCGCACTTCTAACTACTACATTACAGCGGCCGCCATTGTCCTAAAAATAAAAATACTTCTATATTTATTTTTAGTTTCATTTGATCTTAATAAACCTATTTTTTTAGATTTTATTGATTTAAACAAACAACAAATATTTGCTTTTATTTTCATTTAATTTTAAGGAAAGTATTTTTTTTTTGTTTTTGTTTATTTCTTAACATGTATAATTTTCTTTTAATTTTGTTTGATTTACTGTTTTTAAAAATGAAATATTTTTATTATTTTTTTCATTTAAGTTTTAGAAACGTATTTAATTTTTTTCTTTTATTTAAATTGACATTTAGTTTTAATTCCCTGCTATTTTTAGATTTTATTGTTTTAAAAAGAAAAATGCTTTTTTACTTTCATTGAATTTTTAGGAACTTACTATATTTTTTACATAGTTGAATTTTTTTATGTAACTATATTTTTGTTTTTAGTTTTTTTATTAAGAAAATAAACATTTTTTAAATCTTTTTTTTTAGTTTCATTTTATTTTTAGGAACTTACTTCATTTTTTTCTGTAATTAAATTTTGTTATCCAATTTTATTTCTATTTTTTGATTTTGTATAAAAATCAAAAACATTTTTTAATTTCATTTATGAGTTTTTAGGGCTTTATTTTCTCTTTTATAATTTTTATTTTTCTTTGTAATTTACTGATTTTATTCTTTAAAAAATTATTATTTTTTATTTCATTTTTAGAAACCTTTTTTTTATTTCATTTTCATTTAGTTTTCAGTTTTTATTTTTTTAAGAAGAATTTTTTTTTAATTAACTTTTTGAATTGAATTTCTAGGAACCCATTTTTTCTTTTATTCAATTTCTGTTGTAATTTCATTTTCTAATTTTAATTTTTTTTAAATACAATTTTCTCGTTTTTTAGAATTTAGTCTTAAAAAAAAAAAAGTTTTTTAAATTACTTCTAACTTTTGTCTATTTTTGCCTTTTTAATTTCGATCTTTTCTGTTAAATTGATTTTTTTATCTTTTTGCTTTTTTTTTGTTTAAAATGAAAAATATTTCTATATTTTTTAGTTTTCTTTAATGTCTAAAAAAACGCATTGCCAATCGTTAGCTGGTCTTTCAGTTAATCCATTGAAAGACAGTAAAGAGATAGTTCAAGATAGTTGTCTGACTGATGTTGCGTAAAAGACTGTGGTGAGTTGAAAAGCGGTTGCCAGAATTGTACAGAAGTATGTACAAATAAAAATACTTTTCACAGAACTGAAACCAGTTGAGCCATGTGGTCAGGCATCGCCGTCAAACGAAAGACATTGGATTTCTATATATGTACATAAATAAATATATTTATATTATGCATTCATGTTTGGATATGCAGTTATGCGAATACATACATAAATGCGTTCTGATCAAAAATTTTAATATCAGACTATCAATCGAAGTAGACAAGCCGGCATTGCTATTTAAGACAAGTGCTCGCACACTTATTTAGTCATATTTATAAAATTAATTTGAACATATATCTACAGACATATGTTTGTATTTGCATATGTGTAATGCAAATTTTGTATGCGCATGTGATTAGCTTGTATTTTTACATATTCGCTTGACATATTTGCCTTTTGATTGGAAATGTATTTGCTCTGAATACCCCAATTAATTCCAAATAGTTTATGCAAATTTTCAGCATACTTTTCTATGTAAATTCATTTGCAAATTTTTCTACATCAATATGTACATACATGGCTTGATTTTTAGTTTGTTTGCTTAATATGATGGTTTGTAATTTGTTACTTTCTTTGTTTTTTGAAATTTACGCATATTTAAATGCTATAAATATGTTTAAAAAAATATGAACAAAGTTTTTTATTTACTAATTGCATATTTTAATTGAACTAAATGAAATACCAAAAAACAAAAACGCAAATATTTGTTGACAACATTAATTTTAGCAATGACCTATTCCTTTTCACGCTAAAATATTTATTTTAAAATGCCACAGAAGCTAACAGTATTAAGGCAAGAGTAAAAAAGCGAAGGTTTTTTGACTCTTTTGAAGTACATAGCAAACAGTTAGGTATATCGGTCACATTAGTAAACAATATGGCCAGATTATCACAAATAAAGAAATGTAATTGACTCAATAATTTTAGCTTCCGCGAAGGTAGGACGACGGCTTAGTCGAATCGCTAATCAGGCATTTTAAACGAATGGTTAGTTAGTTAGTGATTGTGTGTTACAGAATAAGAGTGGGCCCGACATACCTTCGGTTTCTTTATTACAAATTGAAGCTTTAAAATGAATTAATCTTAGTCTGGCCAAAGACGGACAGTAACAGAGTATATATTCTGAAGTTTCAACGTTTTCAGGGAAGACCCAGTATTATGACTCAGTAATGAGTCAGTTGTGACCAGGCAGGTACCCAGAGAGTGGTCCGATGTTAGGGAAACCGAAAGTATCTGGGGCCCACTAAGTTAGGAACTCTCTTTAAATATATAAAACATCTTATCTTTCTTTTTACAAAAAATGATATGATTTCAGTTGAAAGAGCTTGATTTATGGCCCCAACCGCTTCCAAATACGTACTGCGTTCAGAGTGTATCCATTCAGTAATTATGGCTCCCAAAGAGGATCAACTGAGACCACAGAATGGTCCAGCTTCCGAAAAGGCAGTTAGCGATCCCTCTAATTCCAACTTGTCGCCGACCTAGTTTAGCATAGTTTTACCATGTTTTCGGCTGGCAAAATTTGTAGCGTTGACACGCAGCAGTCTTTAACCAGGATATAATTCATCATCCTGTGTAAAACGAAAGATAACTAGAAAGGAGCCCTTCAAACTCTTTTCGAGGTTTAATTTTTCGTAGCTTAAGATTTTCTGAAATACCTTGGGGTAACTACCCTTGGGAAATGCAAGTTTAGTGCCAAGTTCACAAATACATGCATCTACTCCGTCCTTCAGCTGTCTATGTACCAGTGTAGGTATCTGGAATCTAGAGCGGGGAGCCCATTTTCCCGATCTAATCTTCCCATCCTTAGGATTGTTCTATCTCAACAAAAATATTCCCTTATTTATTTCGATATCAAAGAATATTTAAAGGTCGCTCAACGCACTAAAAATTTTTCACGTAATTTACATATAGGGGGAAAAGTGAAATCTATATTTTTCAATAGGCAAACTCTGTTTCTCTTCAAGAGACTTCAAGGAATAATACTTTGAAGATTAACTGTTATAAGTCCCCCAAAAGCCGCAAAACTTGCTATGGGGCCGATAACACATCGTTAGTATTAAAAAACGGTACAATAAACAATTGCGTATTTTCTATTGAACGCGTCCAAAAACGAAACAGAGCTTCCCGATCGAAAAATATTGATTTTCGAGAACTCTATACTATTTCTACGAAAAACTGTTTTTTTCATATAAAATACCCGCACGGCACGGGTATAGAACAATAAATACTAGATGGCGAGAGCATCAAAATTCGGACTTTACTTGTTTCACATGCATTTGAGGATCACCCTAATGTGCATATATATGTATGTATGTTAGTATGTAAATGTAATCAAATCTAGCATATTCACTTTAGTGTAAAATTCACAATTTAACAAATCAAAGCTCGTGAGTGCTGAGAGCACTGAGTTAAGCTTTATTGGATTTAATTCTGTTCATAGAAATAACGATTTTTTGCAGATTTATCCTCTTTTATTGAAACTTCAATACAAGTGCGGTAGTTAGAACATAAAAACATAAATTTAAATTTTAAATTTTCCAGTGACTTAAAAAATGTATGTATCTACGTAGTACATATGGGTCATTCCACGCCAAATCGGACACCATTCGCATCTCCGTTTTTGCATAATTTTTTATGTTATAGTGCCAATTACGATGTTCTTCCTAGCCGTTTTCGAGATGTTGACATTTTTCTTTTTTTAAATGCCCATAACTTTTTGAAATTTTTCTTTTCCAAACACTTTGGAATATAAAGTCGAAAGCCAAACTTACTCATTACACAAAAAAAATATTTCTAATACTTATTTTTTTTTTATTAAAAAAGTATCAATATTTTTTCAAAAACGGTGACACTTTTACCTGAAAAGTTTTTGCTTATCAGGGAGTTCACCCCCCACCTACATTCTCCTTAAGTTTGGCATGGTACTTCTTGGACACCCTGTATATCGAGAGCTTATATTCAATACCCTCTATCTGCACTTTTCACAAAAATGAGATTTTGATATAAAAATTCACCTAAGACTTAACTGTCACCGGTGATATTAATGCTGACTTTTATAACGTTTGATAGGAGAATTTACTATTAAAGTGCAAAGTCAGACTTAACACCAGTTATGGCAGGTAAGTCCCAGATGGGATCTAACCTCACGAAATAGCTTTTGTAGAAATGGCAGATAGAGGGTATTGAATATAAAGCAGTGTTTGCATTATTCAACTTTGCGTTCAACAATTGCGTTCAACTCAACGCAGGGTTGCACGAAAAAAAAGTTGAATGGCTAAATGTTAGCTGGCGACCAACTCTGTTGAAAGCGATTAGTTGAAAGGCCATTCAACCAAAAGTTGAATGCAAAGTTGAACAATGCAAACACCTTTTTATGGCGAATATTTTGATATTTTTTCATATTTTGATATTTTTAGCCATTCAACTTTTTTTCGTGCAACCCTGCGCTGAGTTGAACGCAAATGTTGAACGCAAAGTTGAACAATGCAAACACACTTTAAGCCCTCGATATGATACAAATTTGTTATAGAAATAAATTTTTTCTCCTTTTTTTTTTTTTTGTTTTGACAACGAAAAGTTAAAAAAAAAAACAAATTTCTAATCGGGCAATTTTTCGCAAAGTTACGGGCATTTAAAAAAAGTTACTTTTTTAAGTCGATATCTCGAATACTGTTTGACAAAAAAACTTGAAAAGAATCATAACATAAAAATTATGAAAAAAATCGGAGATGTCAAAACCAAATGGTGTCCAATATGGCGTGGAATGCCACATTTACATTTAAAAAAATTACATCTTTTTAAAGGACCACCGAAAGTTTACTTGCAGCGTTTTTCCCACACTTCACCAGCAAATTAAAAAGCGAAAACTACAGTGAAGGACTTTTGTTGTAATACATAACATAAAGAAGGAAAAATTAAGCTCATACCTATTTATGTATGTACGCTGCCACTACATACTCGCTCGTATTTTGTATTTAAAACACGCGTATTTTGTACAGCCGGCCTTTGTTTGCTCATTTGCAACAAGGCTACAGGGATCACGCATCGCTCCGCCAAACAGGCTGCAAAGGTCCAGCCCAATACATGGCAACGCTTCTCACGCTTGTACTGCATTTGTTTATTTATTTTGTTGCTGTCAATGGTCCCTATCTACTTACGTACATATGTAGCTGTTTTTGTTTTAATGAGAGGAGGTGTGTATATTCAAACGGCATTAGCATTGAGTTGACAGTTGGCCCTTGGTTTGGGGTGTTCATACATCTCATCTACATATTCATTATATGTAGGTATGCAGCATGTGTATTAGTTAGTTGTATGCAACACGCGTAAAACGGTACGGTCACAAAAATTAGACTTCCTTTCAATGCCGCGAATGGTGGCGGTGCGGCAGGCATGACGACGAACAGTTCATAGAAAGCAAGTCCAAAGTGTTGTCAACATCAGCTTTAGCAACTTGTAATGAGATGCTAATTTTTCTGTGTTGTCGCGCGTAATTGTATTACCAGCTATGTACCCGCTGCGGTGCCGCTTTGTTGCTATTATTCATTACATTGTGACCCTGCCATGCCATGCCATTCATTTGACTACTTTTACTCTCGTGCCAACGCATACACACATCGCAAAAAAAAACAGGTTCTTTGTTGATTAGCACATAAACAACATGCGTTTCACTTGGTCCAATGATTAGCCTTGCCAGTGAGTTGGTGAAATTCGCTTTTGCAAGTGTGAGTAGCCTATGCGTGCATATGTACCAATCGAACAAAAGTTGCCGACATCAGGTTGTATTTGACGTCGCACCCATTTCCTGTAATCAAAACAGACACTGTAAGTAAATTACTATGCTAATGTCTATACGATTTTATATAGAAATGCCTGATTCTTGGCGTATGCCAATTTCTTTCAAATTTCTCAAATTTTTTATATACGTAATTGTTGTTGTAATTTATTTAGCCAATTTAATTTCTTTTTGGAAGCATTATTTTCTGACAAAAAAAGTCTTTAATATGAGAATCTTAATGCCGTTTCGCACGCTCCGATTTCCGATTAACCGGCAGCCGGATCGCCGACTCGAAACGAATACGAACTTATGGGGCTCTCATACAATCCGTCGGCCGGTTTTACAATTTTATACTATCATGTATGTAAACGCCCTTACTGTGGATGCTGTGAACTTAATACCGATTATTTACTAAAAAAAAAATTGCAAATCCAGCTGAGCCATTACACTCATCTTAAGCTAGGTTCAGTTGATCGGGCGTATATGCAATATTCCACATTTCCACTCGCAGACACAGTTGTCCATGCTGAGTGCCTTCTGTGAGAAGGAGATATTGAGGTGGTCCAAGAACTTCACTACCCAGTTTTCTGCCAAACTGATTAAGAAGCGTAATGCCGGACCACCTCGACCGCAGACCCGAACATCGTCATAGAAGGTGGTCAATTAATTCCTCTTAACTTTCAACAACCTCTGTAGAGAGAAATCTTTGATATCCGCCATCACTTGAAAACCGCTGCTATAAAATAATGCCCTCGCGGGGATGCCGCTCTTTCCGGTTGTTAGGTCTAAAAGGCTTAATTGAGAGCATCGAACATTTTCTTTCCGAATTCCTGGCTTGACTTGTAAACTTGACGAAAATCTGCAAACTAACTGGTTATATTTCTGAGTAAACGATCTTAATCAATCGTTTAGCCAACTAAACAGTATCTCAATGGGCCTCCTCAGGCTGAAATGTGGCTCCATCCGGAATTCGGATGAAGGCAGCCAGAAGCCCAGGCTTAACCGCAAAGCCTAATTAGGAAAACAAATTTTCCAAAGCACCAGTTTCTTGTGTGTACCTTGTCAAATAAATTCGTTTTAAATTTTGGTTTGTATATTAAATCCACGTTTTCGGAATGTTAATGCTTTTTCGCATGTCCTCCCCAAAAGTCCTAATTTTCTGCTACAAGTCAAACTATGTGCAAATCAATCACCCTAATATCTACACTTTCACATATTTATGTAGGTATGTAAGTAGATACATATGTATGTTCATACATACAAAGCCGAAGTGACGTCACTGCAAAGTTGAATAGCGCACAAATTAATGCTAATTAAATGCACTGAAAAGTTCTCGCTATTACTACACACGAAATTGCCATTTTATTTGGATGTGTGCGTGCGCACCTAACACACCACTCCTCGCTTCCGCACTTCCCTTTTTTATAACAGTTATACACTTTGACATTTTCAACTTACTTTTACTGCAGGTGTAGGTGCGTCCATTGTGGCGACTTCTCCGTTTTAAATTACGACCTTTTAATGCCACTGTTAATTACCTGTCACCGTAACTCGGTTAAAACTGTTGCCTAATTAAATGCTTAAAATGTTGTAAATAGTTATAGTACATGTATATATGTATGTAGGTACATCAGTGAAAGAAAAATTACGTATTAAATACATACAAATGTACTTAGTTATGTGTGTATGTAAATAATCCGTATTTTACGCACATACATATGGAATTTTTACTTTGTAAGATATGTAAATCAATTTTTGTTGATATAAAATGGTCAGTATAAAGACAATTATTTGTAAATAGTAATAAACACTGGATCATATCGCTGTTCAAATAAAAGCAAAACTCCATACGGATCAGAGGGATTCGACCTTTATTCAAAGATTTCGTACTATTTTGGACTTATCGGAATTTCGGTGCTTCTTTTGGACTTGGAAAACTTTCTTTCCGTTGAATATAAACGCGAACAGATAAAACAAGTACCTCTATACTTTTCTAAATATGTAATGCATTTTACAATTAAAGCAACTTACAACTCAACTTACCTACCTTCACCTCACCTCACCCCCACTCACCTTAACTCACCTCACTTCAACTTACCTCAACTCAAATCGCCTCAACTCAACTCACCTTAACTCACCTCAGCTTACCTAAACTCAATTTAACTCAACTCAACTCACCCCACCGCAATCCTGAAATAATCAAAAAAATCCTGAGAATCCCTGAGTAGTATCTAGAATCTCGAAGTAGCTGAGAAAATTCCGAAATAGCCCCGAGAGTCCCGAAAATTCTGAAATGGTCTCGAAAGTATAGGAAATCCTAAAAATTCCGAGGTAGTCTCGAAAAGCCCGATGCAGAGCCGAGAATAGCGAAGTAGTTCAGATAATCCCGAAGTTGTCTCTACAATCCTGAACTATTTTGAAAATACTTAGAGGGCAGCCCAAAATCTAGGGTACATCTTGGCTATCACTACGCACATGTAAACTTCTACCTCTCCACCTATTTTCAACCATGTTGGCCTTAAGGTTATGCTTTGAAATTTGAATATTTGAAAGTTCCGTACATCAAGAACAGTCCGAGTTTTTGTAAGGCAGCTTCCATAAAGTATACTGCGAGCAGTCTTTGAAATTTGAAATTTGGTAAGTAGATTTCCCATGCTGTTGATGGATAGCTGACAGCTCTAGGTGGCATACCCCAAGTCTTATCAAAGACCTCTTTACTTTGCGAGATCTTCTGTTCATTGTTAGGCTCCCTCTTAGTTTATAATGTACATATAAAGATTTCACTTTGAAATAAATCTTAGTAATGACTTCTGCAGACGCTATTATAAAAGCTTTCCATCTTGCCAATGTCCCATTATCCCATCAGCATTCCTGTGAGAAGCCTAAACAGGAAATTCGAGCCAAAATATTTTTGCCTTAGCCTCTCGAAGACTGGGTAGCTTAGTAGAAGTGCTTCCAACTTGTTATCCTTCAGGCAGCTGCGACAAATTGGATCAGGTAAGATACAATGCCAGCGATCCTTACCAAAAGTAAGAGTTAGAGCTTTGCAATCTCAAGCAGCTGCTTCGCGTGCACGCGATCAACCTAAGACCACAGTTCTCGCCTATCTGTTCAAGAATAAATCAAAGGGGTCTGGGGTGTCCATGTCTGGCTTGAAATATACTTCTAAAGACATTCCGCCGCATTCAGGATTGGGAAATCAGTGGGAAATATTGTAATTTCAAGTCAAAATAACTGCACTTCTAGCACGTAAATACTTTTCCTCTCAAAGACGGTTTACACGCGGCGCTTCTTTCGACTTACCCATCTGTCTTTTATGTTTTGCTGAAATTTTAAAAGGCATACGTTTTCAAATCCGCGATATTATCCTTATCATGATAAGGAACTGCTTATGCTTACGTGGCTGCTGAGCAAAAATTGCTAACAAATAAAAGCTTCAATAAACTTACTGCTGCTGCTTAGCCAAACGCAATTCATTAAAAGTAAAGTGAATAACTTTTCGGCAGAATCAAGATTTCTCTGAACAGCAAACTTAAGCTGTTTGCGACACCAATCAGGATGAAAGAAGTACATATACGAATTTCCAATGTCTTCACCAACAACGGAAATTGCAACGTATCACAGCTGATCACAGAGCAAGTCGCAAGCAAGCACCTAACAAAGCTATGTAGAACTGAAGAGTTGAAACGAGCAATGAAAAGTTGCAACAACGAACAAAGCTAATCTTCGGACTTCGAAGACAAATAATGTGGCGTACAACGCAAACTTTAGTGATAACAAGTAGAGAAAGAAACATGGCATAGAGCGAAAAAGCGCAGTTGCAAACGAAATGGCCAATATACCAGTAAAATAGCAAAAATAGCGTTGTGCCAACTGCTCTGTTCACTTGAATGAATTTACTCGAGCTAAAAATTTATTTTCTTTTCACGCAGTTGGCTCGACTAATAAGCGTCTACCGCAACTGAACTCCTCTTTTCAAAGAAAATAAAATTACTATCAACAGCTGGTATACGAGTACGACTAAATTATGCAACATGTGGAAACAACAACAACATAAACATAGACATACACAAATAATGGCCTTTTGGCGCGCAATTGCACTACATACATCCAAATAAAAGCCAAAAAGCTTTGAAAACTAAATCAAAAAGAGTTACAATCTTGAGAGTCTAACAAGTGGAAAGAGGCTCGCAGTAGCATGGAGATTTAGAATTGCTGCGCAACAATGACTCTTTAAAACGAAAAACTTTAACAATCAACCACAACAAAGGCAAACCAACGCAAATAAAATAAAATAAAATAAGAATACATACAAAAGCTTGAAATTCGTGGCATACTTTTCGGTTACACGGACCACTTCAGTGCGCTGCAATTACACACAACTCGCTACTTTAGCTTGCATATGTTGAGCGCAAGTGTACAAACAAATTTAGAGCATTGTATTTCCCAGTTAACAAAAGTTTTTGAGTTTTTTTTTTGCTCATTGCGACCTCGACTTCATGACAAAATTGAAAAAAAGGCTAGCTTTTAATTCTTCTGCCCGCCGCTCCGTCCGAAAGAAACAAACAAAATATACAGCGAAAAAATACATTTTGTTTAAAAAAAAAGACGCTTATTGTCATCAGATTCTAAAACATGGTCGAACGACAACTAAACTGGCCACTTCAGTATTAAAAACAACTTTTATTTCGTAGCTTATCTTTATAAATACTGCAGTATAGTATATAGTATGCATATATCGTCACCTGAGTGGAAGGACGACCTATCGCGGCAGCCAGTTCGAAAACGCCCTATCTCAGAAACAACCTACTTAAGAATTTAATTGAAAAACACCCTAACTCCGAATTTGGTAGAGGAACGCCCTATCTCATAATTCGGTTCAAAAATGTTCTATCTCAGCTGAAAATACATACATTGAAAATGTTCTGAGATAGGACGTTTTGAATCGACAGCTGAAACAGGGCATTCTTCAACCAAATTCTGAGATAGGGTGTTTTTCAATTAAATTCTGAAATATAGCGTTGTTCAATCAAATTCTGATGCAGATTGCTTTGAAAAGTGCGATTTGAGTTAATCCGATATATGGCGCAGGAGTCGAGATATTTGAAAAATCCGTATTTATAGTCGGATTTGGTTCACATTTAGAACGTATATTAACTACATCAAAAGGAATAAATCCACTATAAATTTGGCCGATAGGTGGCGCACGAGACGATATATTTGGTAAACCACCATTTATGGTCCGATTTCGTTCATATTTAGAAAGCTTGCTTTAAAAATATTTGTTTTTACAATTAACTTATTTTTACAAACCACTAATAAAAGCTTGTCTTAAAAATTTTTGGTTTTTAATTTACTTGTTTTAATTACATTTTTTTTAATTATTACATTTCATTTTCTGAAAAAGAAAAACCTACATATTTTTAATAATTTTTAGAAACATATTTTATTTCTGTGTTTTATTTATTTTTAAGACTTTATTTTTATTTCAAAAAATTTTTGGAAACGTATTTTTTTCTTTTTTTTTAATATATTTTTCAGTTCAATTTTATTTTTGGTTTAAGTTTGGTTTATTGTTTTAAGAAGAAAAATATACATTAATTTTTTTTTTTAATTTTCTTTTGATTTTTGGAGGTTATTGTTTTAAAAGGCAAAATGTATATATTTTTTAATTTCATTTAATTTTCAAAAATATTTTAATTTTATTGTTTTAAACAGAAAAAAATATATTTTTTTGTTATTTCAGCGTATGCCGCCATATTTTGTGTTGTGGTTTTTTGCGACTTCTGAGAGGAAACATATGTATATTATTATTCATATGATTTTTTTTTTTAATATTTTAATATGCATTCAAACTTTTTTAACAAAATGCCAAATAAAAAAGTGACCTCTTTATACCCCTCGGTCGTCAAGAGATTTTTTTTCTTTCAATGCGTGAAATCATATAAGAAATTATTTATACTTAAATAGTATATTTATTTACTTAACAACTGATAGTTGCATATATATTTCTTCTTAAAAGTACAGGCTACAGTAACTCGAAAAAGTATTCAACTGTTTAAATATTTTAGACCCTTTTGAATAACAAAATTTGCATAATTTTATGTAAAATTGAAATCGGTTTTTAGAATTTCGATTCATTAAACAATATTGGAAAAAATTTAGAGGAAGTCAACCTATGTTGGGGCAAAATCATGAAAACCTCTATATCTTGAAATCTAGACGTGGTAGAAAAATTTGGGTGCCATTTTCGGTATCAGCGGGCTCCAATCCAAATAAAATGTTGCACCGTGTCATTCCTTCTTTGTCATTTTACTAAAAAAAAATGTTTGAAGATATGCTCATCTGTTCCTCATGTGCTCAAATATCATCGAAGCAGTATAAAAGTGTAAGAAGAAGCATATAAAAATTAGGAAATATTGTATATTTCATTAAAGAAATATTTATGCCTAGTGGAGAATCGAGGTCACGGCAGTGCTAAGGATTTCTGTCCGATTACTCGTATGTCTTTATACTTAAGAACTTTTAGATCTTTTGAGAACAGTTGAACAGTTTACAATGACTTCCTTTATGGGCACTAACATTTATCGAAAATGAGGGCGCGCTTTCAAAAGTAGTTAGGTTCCGGATTCTGCATTCGATGATGGATGGCGTCGCTTTTAAAGAGGAGAGTATTGCACGTCAAATTATCAGAGCAACCAGCAGTGAGGAGAGGTATCACCATAAATAAACTACTATTAAACCTACAGTATCGGTCATATCTATAGCACGCCATTTCAAAGTGATATTGTGTGGCACTTATGTTAATTTATTTATTTTTAAGAATTTTCAAATAAAATATAGTTCTTTCTCTAACAAAACCCATATAAACCCAAGTTTAACAATTTGTAGAAAACTATAAAAAAGTGTAACAAATTTTCACCTAAATTTCAAACTTTTTTCTTGGAAGTGTTAGAATTTTTTTGAGTACACAGTTTTTTATGCCCTGCAATTTTAGTCTAATAATGTGCAAATTTCAAGTGGCTACGAATTACCGTTAATTTTTTAGAGTTTTTTTTTGTCGTATTGGCTTCCATATAATGAATAAACTCAATTTATTTGTATATGGAAGAAAACCGCAACACCTTTGGCGAAAAAATTCTAAAAAATCAACGGTAGCTTTTAGCCACTTGAAACTTGCACATTATCAGACTAAAATTGATTGGGCTATAAAACTGTGTGTTCAGAAAAATTCTAACACTTCCGAGAAAAAAGTTTGAAATTTAGATGAAAATTTATTGCACTTTTTTGTAGTTTTCTACAAATTGTTAAACTTGGGTTTATATGGGTTTGGTTAGAGAAAAAACTTTATTTTAATTGAAAATTCTTAAAAATAAATAAATTAACATAAGTGGCACACAATATCACTTTGAAATGGCGTGCTATAGATATGACCGATACTGTAGATACCCAAATTATCAATGTGGTTGCTTATATCGACGATGTGCCATTGAAACTGGCCACTCGAAGACATACATTTTTTTTCAAACGGTTCAATAGAGAGTTTACTGGGTACCTAGAAAGCCTAATACTATACGTGTGCAATGTATTTTAGTGTATTGTTATTGCACTGTTGACTCAATTGTCTCTACTTGTAAGTGAGTTGCGAACATTTATTACACGCCTTGTATTTGTGTTGCTCTACAGCAAGTGCATAAGAAAAGTGAAAAGAAAAAAAAACAAAATGGGAAGTCCTTTACACATACATATAATAAAATGAAGAGCCTTTGCTTTGCAAGCGTGGATTTTCTTTATAAACCTGAAAACACAAATGCGTAAGCATGTAGGTACTTACATATGTATGTGAATATGTACAAGTACTTGGCAACATATGGAGAAAGTTTCAAAGTCAGTTTGTTTGAATTGTTTAGATGGGAGTAACTAAAAGTGTTTTTTTACTTGCGACGTGGAAGAATATGAGCAAACTGCAAGCTGAGTAAGCTACTAAGCTACTTTTGTTACTTACTACCACCCATCATGTACAGCTGGTACATAGCAAATATTTGATTTTCTCCTTTTTTCTGTGCCGCGAAGTTTATTAGGAATTTTTCTTAAAATTTTCAGTTCTAGTTTGTACATATATAAGTATATATTTAGATATCTGTAGATGTTTGTAAGTACTCGTAAATATGCACTACAAGCCAGTTGTGTATCAAAACTTGCATGAACGAAAGATAGAGGTAAATAAAGTTGCACATTTTGTTGCATAAAACAGATAATCCTACTGCCTACGAATAATGAAACGCGATTAAAGTAGAATTAAGTTACAGGAAAAGACAAAAAAATACTTGTCTGTGGCTTTGTGAACATATGTAGCTAATATGAATTTGTTTGCCTACTCGTATTCTAAATAGCTCGACTTTTAATGGAATAACTTGCTGATTTTCCATTTTGCTTTACTGAGAAAAAAATTCCGAAATCTAAAAACGCGCTTATGGACTATGGAATTATCTATAAATGGTTGAAAACGCAAAAACAAACAAAATACCGCCAAAAATGCAGGGTGTAACACAATTAAGCAGGAGATCCCACAGATTGGTTTCCTTTCCCCGAATTCATTTAATTTGTTTATTTCAAAGCTTCCACAACCACAACCAGCAGAGGGTATCTTTTTCATACGCTGACGAATGCTTGATATTGGTGTCCGAAAATGGAATTTATGTTTCCTAACCCAAAACCACTACTCCCAGCAGATTTCATGGCCCTACCGCAACAACAAACCACCAAAAACACCTACAGTTCAGACAAAATCCCGAAACTCGCTGACTACATGTATGGAAAAATTCCGAAGTATATCGATAAAATTCAGCAAAGTCCTGAAGGAAGGTTGAAGAAATTTCGAAAACCTTCTAATATCAATATGAAAAAATTTGTTTCAAAAAAATTTAAATCACCAGCTAATTTTCCCTCAGATGATATCAGGCGTATACTGTAGACCATGTCAAAAAAAAAATAAATCGGGCAGTGCGGACCGGAATAAAAGTCAAACTTTAGCATTTAGTATAGTAATGATCCTCCATGAATCTCACCTCTCTAGGACAATTGTAAGAGCTGCCGCCTCGAGCCTTTAGTTTCCCAATAGGAATTACACGTAACAAAACGAGTTCATTCCTTTTAAGGTAAATATAATTTTTTAGGTTCAATAAAAACGCTCGAAACTATAAGAATAAATTGATTACATTCCTATACCAAATGCTAGAATTTTAGTCTTATTCCGCTCGCTTTGCAGGTTTTTTTTTTACGTGGCCTAATATATTATCTTTTATTTTTGCCCTTAAAAGTAAAAAGCCAATATTGTCGATCTTATTCAAAATTTAAAAAATTCAAAATTTTTGAAGTCACAGAGAAATCATAATCTGAAATAAAGGAAGTTCCTAAATAACTTCCACTTACGCTCGCTTATTTACAGCCCTTTACCTAAAGAAGCACGCAAATATGAACGTCGAGGCGCATGATTAACATCTTATAGCATAGCCAGAATCCAGATTAACGGGGCAGTTGATCTGGTCAAAATTTACCCTGACAGACCGAATTGAGTGAATGTTGAGATTTTGCGAAGATTTGGATTCCTTTAATTACCACTTTGATTTTTTAGTGACGCTTTCACATTTTTTTAGAACAAAATCTGTGTTTAAATAACAAATAAATTTTAAAACCTACTTAAGGAAATGGTGCTTAATATAATTATAATTGTTGTGGATTTTGTTTTTGAAAAACAAACTTTTAAAAATTAAATTAACTTGAAATAATAATAACAAATAAATTAAAACAAAGTAAAATGAAATATATAAAAATAAAACAAACAAAAAATAATATAAAAAAGTTTTGTTCAGAAACTGGTCGAAACGGGGATAGAACCCCGACCTATCGAATTGTGGTGACCAGCTCTCACCGCTCGGCTATTGATCCGCATTAAATTTGGGACTTAATCCGAGTTAACTGCAGATAATTCCCCACATGATTCCAAATTAACGAGTTCAGCCAGATCAACGTTGCTGCCTGCCGATGCTTTTACAAACTTTGTAGAGAAAAGATACCAGGTAGTAAAACCTTACTGTTTATCATGATTCGTCTCATAATCGTTTCGCGACCGACTTCAATAACTCAAATAAGAATTGGTGAACTAAGCAACATCGCTCGCTTTTCCTGCACTTTGCCATTGCAAACTCCAACTTTCAATTTTCTGTCAAACGGCTCTTTAACGCAGAACATCTATTCGGAATTCATACCTTTTCGGAAAACCGATGTTTTCTCCGCTCCATGTTTATAAAACATTCCTTGCTTTTAAGTCCATTTGTTCTCCTTTCGGGCTTAGATTAGATTAGATTTAGAGGAGGGAGCAGGTCACCTAGTTACCGCGACCGAAACGATCTATTATAATAAACCTCTATTCAACTACAAGTCATCACTGATCCACGTACTGTTAAGAAACCTTGCGGGGTCCTTTGGCTGAATGCCATTTAGGTCACGTGCCTCTAGGTACGATGATCCTATGGCACATAATGTGCTCTGCTGTTTCCTGTTCTTCGTTACACAACCTACACTGGTCAGAGTTGAGAACTCCTATGTTTGACAAGTGTTTCATTAACCTACAGTGGCCAGTAAGAAAGCCTGTAACAATTCTTACTTCATGCCTGCTGAAGTGAAGGAGTTCTTCGGTTCTCCTTGCTGATATATCCGAAATGAAGGACTTGTCCTGTCTGTCACCCTCCGTATTTATCCAGTAATGTTGTGATATATTGGTTTCGCCTAACGGAGCTCCATGGCAGACCGGTAAAGGGTCCTGGGCGTATGAATCCCCGTGCAGCCCCTTTTCTGGCGAGAATATCTGCCGCTTCATTGCCCATGACTCCACTGTGCCACGGTACCCATATGAGGTATACCCGATTCCTGGAGGCGATCAGTATTAAAAGTTTGAAGACAGTCCCACACCAGCTTTGAGGTGACCTCGTGCGCTTTAAGAGCGAGGAGCGCCGCTCTGCTGTCCGAGTGTATGTAGACAAAGTTCAATGGCGTGAACCACGGCCTGAAAGACAGAGTTACCCTACCGCATGCTGGTGAAAAGGAGCAGTCTGGGTTGTATGCCGTAGACTACTGCTCCGACGCCGTGGTCAGTCTTTGAGCTGTCAGTATACCAGATGTGGCTGTCATTCCGGGGTTTAGATCGTCCGTTGTCCTAGTTATTCCTGTCGGGGAAACAGACCTTGAAATTATGTGAGAAGTTAAACCTCGGAAGGCCCAGATCCACAAAGCTTATGCGCAACCCATCTTCTTGTTCTATAACCCTGAGGGTAGAAGGGTTTAGTCTACTCTTACCCACTCCTAAAACGATTTGCACCTACATTGATATATGTAGTTCTATTCTTTTCAAAGTTACGTCCCTAGAGTCCTCTGTATTGTCTTTTGCAAAGTTTTGCTGTTGAGTTTTTGCAAGGGCTTCCTAACCGATGCTTCTGTTTGAATTGTTCACTCTCAGTTACATCCTTGTCGAATCTTTATCATATCTGCCCCATCGGAATTAAGTATCTCAGAGGTTTGAAATCAAAGCCAAAGTTAACACTTCGCGGCTCCTTATACTACAAGGAGTTTCGAAGGACTACAAGGAGGATGAATGGAATCTCTTGCGTTTTCTTCCGTTGCTCGCTCGTTGCATGCAAGACAACGACAGTGTCAGCGCCTGTTCAAGAGGTGATACTCACGTACTCAAAACCAGTTGGCAGCCGTAAACCCCTTCATCCGCATGTGCCATTCGCTGGCGCAAGTGAGATGCATGATTTGGCGGACATACGATCCTGATTTTAAGCCCATTGACTTCTTTTATTCCCGCCCATGGAAGCAAATTTTACGCTCACGGATTTATGCGCCGATTGGAGATCGTGCTTACGTAATACTTGAACCTATTGAACAAAAAACAAACTTCTCGTGTCTGTTTATTTTAAGCAACAAAATTCGTATCCCTATTTCACGCGCACCTTTATCTGCCATGGCAAACAGTAGAATCTGAATCTCTACTACTATGGTAGAACTGTTTATGTAATTAATTTAAGTAAACGTCGCTCGGTTCCTTCTAACGCATGTACTTTTTTCTATTCTTGCCTGCACAAATTCTCCTCCCACATGCCTTGTGTGCGCCAAACCGAAGCGCTAAGTAAATTTCCATGCTGAATTGGATTTTAATGAGATTATTTTGGGACAGTTGTCTTAACCCAACCTACTTTTTTATGCAGCACTGACAACTTATCTAGCAGGTAAATGTGTCAGAGATGGTTGGTTGGTTGACAGTGTGCTGGTATGTACGCTAAATGCACCTTGCTTACATTTAATAGGGACACTTCCTCACACAAAAGCACACATCGGGGTTTATACATATAAGCGTTATTAGCTTGCAGCCAACAGCTCTTTTCTGCGCGTATTGTTTATTGAATTGTAAAAGGCAAGTGGAAATTGCTTGTCTAACATTCGAGTTACTCTAATACAATTCATATAAATATTGTTCATTGTACTCCTTCGTAATTTTCGTAATTTTCGTCAGACGATGTACGAATACTTATATGCATAAGTGTTTGTTTTCGTACATAAGGGTGTGTCACCAAAAAAAAGTTGGAGTTTTTCAATCAGACTATAAAACTTATTATATTTTAAAACTTCCGCCAAAATGCTTCGGAAAAATATTAAGATTTATGTGAGTTGGCTCGCAAAAGAATCACATAATTTTGATTCCGTTGATTAAGTTTTTAAAAACTGCTGAAATTTTTTTAAATCTGACGATAACCACGCCACATCCCATATAACGGTAATTTGGAGAACTGCTAAATCTTCGATAAATCAGTAATAAATACTGAAGCTAATTTATTCAAAATTGATGTTTGCATTAATTCTCTAGCAGAAAATACGTTTATGATAAAGTTTTGAAAAATGGGCGTGGCCCGGTCCACTTCTGACCACATATGTATATCTCGTTAACCGTTCGATCAATTTTTACCAAACTCTCCATAAAAGCAAAACGCTGAAAATTGTTGAAATCTGACTAAAATTACGCCCATATTTCATATAACGGTAAATTTCAGAAATGCTTGAAACTTCTATATTTCGAAATTTAAGGACGCTGATTTACTCAAAACTGATACTAACAACAATCCATTGAAAATAAATAACATTATTATGGAATTTTGGAAAATGGGCGTGATAAGGCCATACCACATATAACTATATAAGTTTATCTCATTAAGTCTAACTGAACGTTCTATCGAAAATGTTTGAAATAAGGGTAACCATGGTAAGGAAAAACCATATTGAATAATTGCGCCGGGTATTTAATGTTCGTCTCCGCCCGAGCTTAAACTTTTTTACTTATTAAAAACTAATTTTATTTATAGAAAACTCGATTTTTGGAGATATCTTCAAAATGTTCCAGCTCACCTAAGTTTTAAATAATGATTAATAACACTATGCGACAGTCAAAATCGGGATGGGATGAAACCAACGGGAAATGTTATATCGGTCAAAAACAAGTTATACGTGGCCCGGTGTTTCACTGGGTCACATCTAGGAATCGAGATATATCGATTTGAAGTTAGTAACTATCACATAGGGGAAATTGTCACCTTTGGTGGTTTTTTTTTTTGACATAACTCGAGAACCACTAGTCCGATTTTGCTCAAACAAATTTAAAAAAAAATTAAAAATTACAATTCCTTTAATCTGTTAATATAACGTTTTTCTATATACTCAACAGTTTTGTCGGTAAAAATAAATGTATGAAGAAAAAAAAAATAAGTTTTGCGTTCATCGATTTGTATAACCTATGTATCTATGTAATAACCTAATAACTACCTGTAATAATTTTTTTTAATTTTACGTGTTAATAATAAATAATATATAATAAATATTATCCAAATTCATTGAAACATAAAATCAATATTCTTGTCAAAATGAGATACCTTCACTTAATTGTGAATAAAAGCGAAACGCGTCCATCGATTTTCATGATCTATGTCTCATTTTGCTTAAAGGTTTTGTGACTTTGCGTGAAAGTAATACGACTTGCCTTTTTTCCGTTTTGGATTTTTTATGAATTTAAAAATTAAAAAAATTTAATATTTTAGGCAAAAAATTTTTTTTTTCTTCATACATTTATTTTTACCGGCAAAACTGTTGATTATATAGAAAAATGTTATATGAACAGATTAAAGGAATTGTAATTTTTAATTTTTTTAAATTTGTTTGAGCAAAATCGGACTAGTGGTTCTCGAGTTATGTAAAAAAAAAGACCACCAAAGGTGACAATTTCCCCTATATGATAGTTACTAACTTCAAATCGATATATCTCGATTCCTAGACGTGACCCAGCGAAACGCCGGGACACGTATAACTTCTTTTTTACCGATATAACTTTCCCCGGTAGTTTGAACCCTTCCCGATCACTGACCCCTACCATTTGTCTCACAGTGTAATCATTAAGATTACTAATTCAAACATTTTTTTTAGGGTAACCGTTTAATGATTACGTACCACTATTTCCACCTTTTTAATAATTAACATTTGACTACTTTCAAAACAAAATTAATTAATTAATTCTAATTACATAATAATTTTGTTATTTTTGATTATTTTCAATTATTTTTAAGTGCATGATTAATATAGTTATTTGATTATTTTCAATTATTTTTGGTTTTTGTTTTCAATTTTATTATTTATTTCAACTTGTGAATAATATATTGCAACGCAGTTAATATACATATGATGAGAATCAATACAGTAACATAAGATAAATATACAAGGAGAATACCGGAAACGCAAGAAAATTCAAAAAAAAAACAAAGGACTGATTGCTTTGTTATTTTATTAGCTAATTTTTTATACAAATATTATATCTATTTGGAAAAGTAATTACAAATAGACATATAATTAGAAATAATGAAATAATTAAAGATAATCAAATAATTAAAAGTAATTAAAAAATTAAAAATAATCAAGTAATTAAAAAATAATAACTTTATTAATTTTGATTCTTCTTCTTACGTAATTATTTCCAATTATTTCAAAATTTATAATTATTTCATTATGCTTGATTATTTTTTTAATGCCAATCAATCATGATTATTTTGAATTAATAACTGCTTGGTTATGTAGGAAAATTAAACTAATTATTAAACTTAACTAAAGAAATAAAATAGATAATGATTACTACCCTCAAGGGAAATTTAAGAGCTCGGATTAATTTTTTTTTTCATGGAGATTGAGGCACCCTGATGTACATAATTAAACACTAAACTGACGACGGTATTCTGCTATCAGCGTTCATGCATATTGAATTCCTTAATGCGATTGGGTGAGTTTCTTTTTTCTTGTTATTTATCTTCGCTGTCATTCTGGGTTGGATGGGGAACTTTTTAATAAAGCTAACGGTTTTAATTAAAAACAACAAAATATTTTAATCGTCTTTTAAGATTTTAAATTCAACTTATTGAGAAGGGGGCATCGAAGCACAATATGTACGAGTATAATGTAAAAGGTTGCTTTATATATGTAGATTTGGATGCTGCCAGGTAAGTGTGTATGTCTGTTTAAGATAAATGTTTGAGTAAGAAAAAGAAATTAAAAAATTTGTGTAATCCAATTACAGAATATTTTATGCTGCAACTACTTTGAGCATTAGCTAAGATTTTGTAAGCGTGAAGAGCCTAGTCTATTAAAGCTTCAACGACGGCATAGTGGCACTACTGGGTATCCTGTTACGATTGGTCTATTAAACTCAATTTTTACTCTCGCGCTCATGAACGTCACCATGTGTAACGTTGGCAACGTACGCGCGAGATTCGGTAACCAATCCACCATGCGCTTTGGCCAACATTCGGACGTCACTCGGATCGGAGTGGATTTATTTCAGATTATTAAAAATTTTTAAATCTAATACTCTACTTCTTCTACTTCCTTAAACTTGCTCCGTTTTTTCACTCACGATATGGTCCCCTGAGGGCCATTTTTTTTGTAGTTAACTTTTTCCCTAGAAAAGTGTAGAGTATAGTTACGGTGGCTATCCGTACTTTATTCCAAATTCCCATTCACAACAGAGATGGCGGTTTCGCAAGCATTCTTAATCCGTTAAGGAATCCTAAAATAAAGCGATGTTTCAGGCCACGTTGGCAGGTCAGTGACGGAGGAAGTGCTCGATGCTCTTTACCTCCTCCTCTCCTGTGGTTGTCTTGTTCAATGAATACAGATCTGAACCATAGTTCGTTTGAAGAGAGTTTGCTTGCCAGAATTTTTGGGTAAACTTTTGACTAAAGATAAGTTTCCTTTCTCGGTACATTTTTTTGCCCACAGTGAGAAAAATGTCCTTTAAAAATTTTGTCCTTAAATATCCCTAAAAATTTGCATTATTTATTTTTGAAAAAATTATTATTAGAGGTCTAATATACACACGAGCTCATCATCGAATTTCGTCGAACTTTATTAACTTAAAAACATAAAATTTATCCAAAGCACAATTCAAAACCTATTCGTCATTGCCAACCAAAAACCTTTATTGTTTTTAGATTCTACAGAATTTTCTCTCTCATTTAATACCCATACTGTAATTAAAATTTCAAAGTCCATTGAAAAAAAATCGTGACGTCAGAGTGAAAAACTAAAAACGCAGTTTTACTATAGTTGGCCCATAGTTTCGTGAGTATATCGATTCTTACGTGTGTTTTAAATTTTTTTTTGTTTTTTTCGCACGGTGTAATGCTCGTTAAAGACAAGTTCGTGTACGCAATGTTGGCAACGGGTGGGAACCCGGCTCAATTGGTCAAGCAAATATTAAAATTTTTTTCAATAGCAGTCGGAATGAAAAAAGTGGTCAGATGGTAAAATTTTCAATTTTGTTCACTCACAAATATTTATCACCTTCCAAAACAAGGGAAAACCAGCATACGCAATGATTTGATGATATTTGCATTCAAGGATATGTACACGGCGTATGAGTAACATTCCCCTAAGCATATTTTGCTTCGCCACACTTATACATATGCCACAAAAGTAAATTAAATTAAAACTACTCAACTATAATTGTTGCTATGCTCCTCCATCGACTTGAAGACCACACTATGTGCTCATCCCTCCAAATAAGTAAGTCCTTCCAGTGCCTACCAATGTCCTTCCTTTTTTTTAATTTTTTTGTCATGCCATGTTTTACACAACTTTTTGCTGTTTACTTACCCGCACATACATACATATATACATTACCTTATTGCTACTCTTGTTATATTCCATTAACAGCAATGCACTTTATTACTTGACGCTTTGAGTACTTTTTAATAAAGTTCATTTTCGCCGAGTTGCCTTTCAACTTGCTCCGTTGTTTTGCTATGTTTTGTTTCTGGCTGAAACTTTTGCTACGCAATGCCTATTTACGTGGCATTACTGCTATGTGTACAGTGGTCTTTTTTGTTGTTGTTTTGACAGTTGCCCTTGCTGAGTCATACTTTCAAGCCACTTTTTTGCTTGCACCTACAGCGGGTGAGTAGGTACATACATACATTCATACAGAACTATATAGTGAGTTATCTACATGTTTCGAAGTAATGAAATTGGAAGGATGTAAGTATCAATAGACTACTTTTTTAAAGAGTACAGTAAACGCAACAAATAGGCATTGACGCATTTAAGCAATATTAAACAACTAGTAAACCCATATGACGTTAAAACGCCAAAATCATTGGTCAAGAAATTGCACACAATACGAGAGGTTTTCAAAAAATTAATAATTTTTTATTTTTTTCCATCAACAACTTTTCATTTCTGGGCAATTCTATTGTTTAGTTTTTGACCGGTGGGACATTGAACTCCAGAATTTGATCAGTTGTGAATTACTGCTTTGTCGTTAGAGCTTATACAAAAGTGAAATATGTAGATATATTTTTTAACATAGATAAATATAACTAGTGTATAAAATTCTTTCAAAAAACCTCCTTGTAACTATTATTTGAATGAATTTGACTGGTGGGACACTGAAAATCCCTCTATTTTATCTTTGTGCACTCAAATACAGATTTCAAGCCAGATTTTTTTTTTATTGCAAAATATATTCTATCCGCTTTTGTTATCATTACAAACTACGCAGCTATATTCTTCATAGAAATATTTATTAAACGAAAAATTATTGAAAGCTGTGACTGGTCGGATAAGTTTGTGACTGGTGTAAAATTATTATGTATGAAATAGAAATTTCCATAGACAAAAATTACGGCGTTTTATTATTTTATTTATTATTTATTTACATATATTATTTTCCAACAGATGTTTGATTTGTATTCATTTAGCTATAGGATGCTGCTGAAATATGGATAATTAATGAAATTTTAAAACAATTTTAATTCAAATAAATTTTACATCAGCATTTAATCATTAGTTTAATTGAAAATAATAATTTTATGGATTTCTATTTTTCCGATCACAAATAATTTTTACTTTTTCGCTCAGAGATAATCATTATTTTATAATTTTTATTTTTCCACTCAAAAATAATGATTATTTATAAAATTTAAAAGGCCATGCAGACGCAACTTACTGAAATTTTGGGCTGAAAAGTTTGGGACTTATTCCTTTTATTAGGGTGTCGCTACTTCTGAAAAGGATACGTAGGAAATTACGCTGGTATAAATTTTGAGTTTTTCAAATTATCATTATTCTTTTAAGCGAAAAAATAAAACTTAACAATAATTACTAACTTTGAGCGAATAAATAAAAAATAAATATTAATTATTATTTAAATTTTAATGAATAAACTCGAAAAAAATCATTGTAAATTACAGTAGGATGTACGAACACAAGACGTGAGTATAGTTAAAACTATTTTACGACGATTACAACTTGCTGATTTTTTTGGTTAAAATTTAAAAAAATATGATTATTTTCCATTCCTGTTTAAAACTCTTTATTTGAACACCGATATTGAAATATGTCACATACCTTGTGCATAATTTATTTGAAATCTACTTTTCAAACAGGTGGCAAGCCTCTTAAAACATTTATTGAAACTAAAAATTTCATATACTTCCTTCGTTTCTTACCCATACATAGTGTGTTATTTACATAGGTACTTAACGGACACCGGACAACCTATAATTTTTTGCTTCCAAGAATTGAAAAGTATTATAAAGCTTCCCAGAGATCTTTGGGTTGGTGACTTTATTTATTAGATAGTGGTCGGATGGCTACTTACGAAGCTAATAGAAAATGTAGATATATATATAAATATGTATGTTCAGTTCACTCCTTTCTTATGATCTTTGATGTACCAAGGATCAAGGCAAGAAATTTTGTTTACCAAGGCTTTTGTGTACCGGATTTTCCACAGGAATTTCCTGCCAAAGCAATATTCTTTGTCAGTTTAGTCATAAGGACTTCTTCTTTTTAAAACTGTAATTCTAAGTACATCAGGTACTCATATTATGTTTTTGTTAAACAAATTTTCATTAGAAATTTAAAGTTGCACCTTCCTCTAGACACATGATAACACAGTGTGGCAGAAAACAAAAAAAATTCCAAAACATACGTAAAAATTTATATTTTCAGAAATTATTTAGGGCCAAGTAACTAAGACAAGATTTTTTGTTTTTCCTTATATAAAAAAAAAATCCGTGCAATGTAGAATAATAATATGGATATCATATAAAAGAGAAATTTCTATGGAATTGAAAAGATTAAATTTTTTTTGCAGTAAAATTGTATCTTTAAATATCCTTGAAAATTTCTAATAGTTAGTTTTGAAAAAATATTTATATATTAAGGACTAATATGTACACTAAAATTAAGGTCGAATTTCATCCTTCTAACTTTGTAAGCTTATTGTTTTTAAAGAATCTAATTTTTTAAGCACACTACTGCACCAACCATAGTGTCAAATAGTATTAACTTATTGATAGGTGCGTACGAATAGAAATACATATGTATGTGAGTACTAGCACTTGCCGAAAAGACAATAACAACTAAAATACAGCATACAACTTTTTCTTTTCCATTGCTTATGCACATTCACCTCCCAACTAAGGCTACGCATTCTAATTCCTACTTTTGTCCAAGCAAAGTTACTGTTGTTGTTGCTGAAGTTTGCCTGCCCAAAACAATGGCTTTTGTGTGGAGACTTCCACAAGTTAATATCTTCATAACGATTTTGTAATAAATTTGATTTGTAGCTTTGCCCTTCACTTTTTCGGTCAAATCAGGGGAAGTGAGTCTTTGTGCTGGACGTTGCAATTACTTTTTAATTAAGTGCACGAGAGCATTAAAGGTAAAGCGCTATTTTTTCAGAAAAAAAAAACAAAATAAAGTGGATTGTGTTAGGATTTTGTGATTTTGTGGCTGAAATTTTTATTGGTACTTAGTCGCGTTAACTATGGTTGGTAGTGAGTAGGTGGAGAGTAGTCGACATACATACCTTAAGGTTTTACATGCACATACATACATAAGAAAATTCTGCTTCTCTTTAGGAGATATCCAGTAATAATACCCAATTGCTTATTTAACCAGTTTTTCATAGTAAATATATTTTATACGACCGCCAAGAACCCAAGAAAGTGCAATGGGTGGACCAATAAAAAATATTTAGTATTAAAAATAGGTTAAATAAGCAATTGCGTATTATTCTTTGAAGTCTCCTTAAGAGGACCAGAGTTTTCCGACCGAAAAATATTGATTTTCAAGGATTCTATACCACTTCTACGAAAACTTGCTTTTCTCCATATAAAATACATGGGAAACTTTGCGAGCTTTGAGCGACCTCTAAATATTTTTGTATTTCAAAATAAAAAGGAGAGGTATATTTTTTCGATATAGAACAATCACAGGGGATTATTAGTGGACCACCCTAATGTACATGTGTATATTCAAATGAAGCTAAGGTCACTTATTTAATGCCTAAACACATTGCCGCTTTCCATTGTTTTTTTTCGGATTTGCTCGAACTACCTCAGCTTAATCCGAAGCTCATTTACAAAAGTATTTATCTTCACGATTTAGCTAAAAAAAATATTTCTTTGTTTTCTTTATTAATAGGTCTACACGCAAAAAGTAATTTAAACAAAAAGAGTCATAACATTTATGTACACAGACACACAAGTGACATGTTTAATTTCACATGGAAATAAAGGGCAAAAGGAAAACAACAAATACAGACGCACTTTAGCAAATATGTATACGAACGTTATTCGCGTTATTTGTTACTTGGAATTTGCCATTGGCCTCATGCGCTCTTTTTCTGTGTTTGTCGTTCGCAAGAAGTTTTACTTTTGTCCTTTACTTGGCGTTTTTTTTTTTTGTTTTGCTATGAAGCTACAAAAAGCTACAAAGACCGACGCTGCTGCGGCTTTCAGCAAAACTAACATGCCAGTTCAAATAAGTATGTCGCCTTAAAACTTTGCCCACGCACTTGTAGCTGTTATTTTAATTTGGTATGAACATTTCATTGGGCCAAATGAGTTAATTACATTACTGCCACTTGTATATTTCCAGAAAATAAATTCTGTATGCAATCATTAGCACGTACATATGTATGCATATAATGCATATACTTTAGGGTGGTCCAAAAACAGTAAAGTCGGAATTGTAATGCTCTCACCACCTAGGATTGTCCTATATCGAAACAAAAAGTAAACCCCTATTTTTTTATTTGAAAATCAAAAAATATTTAGAGGTCGCTCAAAGCGCTCAAAGTTTCCTATGCATTTTTACATGGGGAAAATAAACTTTTCATAGAAATGGTATAGAATTCTTGAAAATCAATATTTTTCGATCCTATAGAACAATCCTAGAGGTGAAAGTAAAAAAATTCCAACTTTACTTTTTCACAAGCATTTTTGGTCCACCCTAATATACATACATATTTGGTGTTTTCGTATGAACTGCAAAATTAAAGAAACTACTTAACGGCGCCAGTAGGCTTCGGCAACTCCAGATGGTATTTTGTAGTTGTTTTTATTGCTATATGGGAGTCAAACATTGCGAGAAGACTTCAGAAGTGTCTATCTTTATTTAATTCGTTGGGCTGAGCAGCAAATTCCTTTTGGATATTATATATAGCGATTTCAAAAAGGTATTCTCGACCCTATTAGGAAGCCTATCAGTCCTTGTGACAAACAGCCGTTATACTGCGTCTACTGCGATGAACCATATTAGTAGTAACTGCGTGTTCTGAGCAGGCTTGCTTCCCCTTTCTGTGCCAGAGTGGACGTTATAGACCCAGATTTAAGGTAAAGTAGTAAATTCATTTCATAGATGCGATTAAGTATAATGTAACTTTCTGAGAATCAAACTACACCGAAATTTGTGTAGTCTTTTACATCCTCCGCGATTTGAAGAGTATCAATAAAAGACCTTCCTGATAGACAAACCTTTTTTTTCATATAAAGCAATTGCCTTCCTAGAAAATTGCATTTAATAGGTCTATCTTTAGTTTAATTTATCGGTATAACTTTGCTTGATCTGCTGGTTCACCGCTACTTTGTAAATATATTTGACTGGCATATCCTTCCATTTAGACGGTAGAGGTCTCCAAGCAAAGCATTCCGTAAGTACTGGCATTTGAAATAGAGTTAAAAATAAGGAGATATTTTTAAAATGGTAAAGGCAGGGATATCCTCCTTATTCCTTCGAAATTGCAGTAGTAAAATACCCTGTGTACCAGGGTGGCGAGTTTTCTTTACACAGGTAGACTGGACCGACCCCTTACTTTGTTGTCTTCATTGTAAATTAGAGATGGGCGCGGGCCTTAATTTCTGGCCCGGCATGAGTATAGAATATATATTCGAAAAAACGCACGAATGCGTTTATATTATTCCAAGTAAAGGGATAACCGAAAAATCTAGCCTACCGATAGCCCGCTACCTTTCCCCAGTACTTACTGCAATCGGTGTTTACCAACGCTTAGATTAAAGGATCTTGACGAGGGCGGACTGAGTCCGTAAAACGGTCCCGGTCTCACAAGTACCGACGATTAGCAATCTCTAGCCAATTCATCGGCAAACTCGTTTCCTGCAGTCGGGTGTTGACCTTAGGGATCCCAGAAATTTTTTTGGGTGTCTCTCCCGTATCCTTACAACCACCTCGCGCTCGCGAAGCACGTGTAAAGGAGTCTCCTCGATCGATTAACAGCAACGACAAATAGCTTGTTTAGGTGACCTTTTAATCTACAGCGTCCCGCCAACATCGGGACATACGCAGACTGGCTTTATTTGGATCGCTCTTGACACATATCCCTCAAAGAGGAGAGTGGAAGATTGGCAGTCGCTGGGACAGAAATCTTTAGAGCATATTCACGCATGAGTCGAAATTTGAAGGCGGAGAAGGAGAAGGAGGAAGTATGTACACACGTATGTTAATCCCAAATTTAAGCATCCGGATTTTTCCAGCTGCACCTAAAATTTATAGCCTATCCCAACCTTTAAAAAACCTCAGGAGTTTCGATATTTTCTCCAGATAAACAAAAAAAGACTTTAGTATTCATTTTACGCTTACCTGCATTGGCTTGCATAACCCAAAATATAGGTGGAAAAAATAGTTTTTAAAAAAAACTTTCCTACTCTCGCACTTTAAGCGATTGCAAAGTTGAGAGTGGAGAACTCGTAAAATACAAAAATTAAGCCACGTAAAGCACACTTCAATCTCTGCATGCAAAATGCCATCACAACCTAAGATATGTATGTATGTAGTTGCTGGGAGATAGCAACCAATAACGACTTATGACTTCTTGCGCAATTCATGGCATGCACGGCATGCATCACGCGCCACCAGCTTACACGCCCGCAAATATGGCAATGATGCATGATGTGTGGCACACATGAGCTGCTGCTGCTGCATACAAACAGATATGCGATGGCTGTAATCCAACGGCAGCTAATGGCAGGTATGTACATAGTCACCACTAGCTTTAAGATACTAATTACGCGCGCTTTTATTTGCACTCCGTGTGTGTGTGTGTGTGTGCGGCACAAAAGTTACGAGCAGAGTTTTGTAAGTTGCACGCATTTTTGCCCTTTTCTTCTTTCCCGCTTTTTGTGTAATATTTTCTCTTTGTGGAGCTTTTAATTTTTCTTGCTAACATTCAACGCTGTCATATTAATTTGTTGGCAAATATGAAAATTGCAAAATTTTTCAAACTACAATGCACCAAAAAAAAAAGAAAAAAGTTGCTTCGTGGTTAAGTGCAAACAAAAAAGGGATATTTAAGAAATTATAAGAGGAGGAAGTGGGGGAGTTTATAGACAAATGGCGCTCATAACTCACTATGCTCCCCTGCAATTTACGACCCAAAAACACAACTCGTTTACAAATTTTCCAACTCTTGATTTCTTTCTTTTTGGCACACAGAGTTTTGCTTGGCAATTTGTCATTCGGTGCTGCAAAGCTTTCGACAATCTTGCACTTAACACTCCATCGTCACTCACCCTTCTGGCGCGCTTTCCCAACGTCAGCTTATTTTGCTGTAGTCATTTTGTTTGCTGTATGTATTTTTTTTTTTTTGTTTGCGCCTCCGGCATGCTGTGTGCGTTGCGTTGCGTATTTTGCGGTTCACGTGCTTCCACTACTTGTACGTACGAGTGTTCGCATGCGGCTGGCTTTGGTTTCTGTCGCGCATGCGCATGACTGCTTTCATGCTTTCCACTGCACACATTCTTACTAATAAGCAAATTTCGTGTGAATGTGTGTGTGTTGTTGTGCCTTGGCTTGTGCACTTTTACATTCATCACTTGAGTTGCAACTGGTCTTTTTCGCATCTGTTTCCCTTTGTGCGCTCCAACTTTGAGCTCCTTTAAGTTGATGTGTGCAGTTTATGTCGTCCTTTTTTTTCTACTTCGCCCACCCTCCCACTTCGGTTCGTAATGCGAAAATTTACGTCTTCTTTATACTGATTTTTGTCGCATTAGGAATTTTTTCATATTTTTATTTGATGTTTTTCATTTGCAAAATGGCAATGTGTTGCCATTTTAGCGTGGCGAAAAGTGTGTAAGCATTCATGCATTCATATGAGTATGTTTTACTTTATTTATTACAAGCTTTGTGTGACAATTTTCAGCTGAAAAAAAAAGAAAATTTATAAGAGCGGGTTGTGGATTTGGTTATTTTGATTTTTTTATTTATTTTTTCCTGCAGAACTAAAACCAACTTTGTAATGAAAAATTTCGCCAGAGCTATTGCTTTGAGCAGCAGCGCCCTATTCTTCATTTTAAAATGTGTTTTTCGCTATAAAAAGTTTTTGTGAAATTCGCATGCTTTTAATTTATTATTTTGTGAATTCAAGAAGCATATGAAAAGGCATAGTTTTGCAAAATTTTTGTGCCGTTCGTACTTATGGCACTTTTGTTTGTAAATTTTATATTTTCAGTCGAGCATTAAGCCAGTTTTTCTAATAAAAATAATTGAAGAGAAAATCTTTTCTTACGAATATCCTGCCCGGCGTTGGGTTGGATTAGGGAGCCTGATAGCCATTATAGCTTTTTATCAAATTTTACAAACCTGGTTCATACAAATTACCATCAAAAATCTTCTGATGATACTTAATTTTTGCTTTGGTATATTGATTAAGAATTATAATCTCTTTGAACCTGCTTCGTTTGATATCCATATTCTAATATTTCTTAAAAGTAACTGATTAACTTTAATTGATTTTTTAAACAGGTGGCAACCCCTTTTACAAAGATTTATGAAATAAAGAGCAGCAAACATAGTCACGCACTCATTCACAATCTTTCGCGTTCATAGTATTAGTAGGATTCCATTTAACTTTTAAACTACTCAAATTGATTTTGAATTTCTGGTCTGGTGGCAACACTCGGCAAAAATATTTTCAAAATTAAACTTCCTTAAAGCTCTGTCATTTGATACCAAAGTTAAAATTTATTAATTAAATTGATTTAACAGGTGGCAACTCTCTTAAAAAATATTTTCGTACTAAAAAGTGTTTGAACTCCTTTTGTTTGACAAAGACATTGTTGTAATATTTTATTTGACTTAACAATTAATAGATTTTAAGTTGTGAAAAGGGTGGCAACTCTGTTCAACAATTATCCTATATGCTAACAAAGGTTACATCCTATCAGCGTGCTAAATGCCATTGAAATATTTTCGAAATAAAGCCATTTTACGGCCATGGTACGGCCGCAAACAGCGCCCTCAGCGGAAGGCAACCAATTTCGGGCATTCAGCAATACTGAATGAAATAAAAAGAGGACACTTCAATGGAGTTAAAGCTGGCATAGAAGTCAGCACTGATTACATTACGCGTATTTGGCACTTAAGTACCCGACCAGAGAAGAGTGGGATGCAAGATTTCCAGTAGCAGAGGGAGGTGTATCCATCTACACTGATGGTTCAAAGATGGGGCAAGGAACCGGAGCTGGTCTATACTCGAAGGACCTGCAGATCAACCGGTCCTTTCGGCTGCCGAACGATTGCAGTGTCTTCGAAGCATAAATCTACGCTAAAGAAAGAGCGGCTAGCCTTTAACTTAGTAGTAGAGTTCCAGAAAATAAAGCCAAAACTTGTGTCGCCAATAAAGCTGCGCTGAAGGTAATAGGATCTAAAAAAGTCAATTGGGAAGTTTTGTGGAAATGTCGCACCACGCTGGCGTCTCTGAGCCATAGCAACATCACTCTATGCTGGGTCCTCGGACATAGCAATATTGAAAGGAATGAGTTGGCTGATGAGATGACCAGATGCGGCTCAGAGATGCCAATAGAAGAAGCTGATACCTCCGTTTTACCACTATGGGGGACTTACTGAAGCTCAACAACTTACTAAAGGTACAACAAGACACTATGCTATAGCTTCAACGTTGGCGAATGCCAACAAGTACTCGCCGTAGAAGCTGCCGCTATGAGGATGAGGAAGAGTCAATTGAGCACCTTCTGTGTTGATGTCCAGGTCTACAGATGAAACGCTTCAAGCAATTGGGTTCACGCTTCTTCAACAGTCTAGGGGCGAGGTAGCGGAGGTGGAACGGTTGGATCTCCGCGGCTTCATCAGGAATAGTAATTGGTTCAATGGAATAATGACTTGAATTTACGTGACTGCTCTCTCAGTTATGGATACGTGTGTCCTCCTGACACTCACAAAGGATAATTTTGTCTCCGAGTGAAAGTATAAAATATTCCACACGCCCTCCTAAACTAACTTAACCTAAGTAGCTTTAAAGACATTTCAATATTAGTAAAACTTAAATTTTTCTTCATTTTTTTTTATAAATTTAGGTGTAAGTTCATTATTTGTACTGCTTATTTTCATAGTAAAAATTGACAATTTTCAAGAAAATGATATGCATTTTTATTTCCACAATTTGCAAATGCGATTTAGGCAACATCTGCAATACGAAATTCCATTTAGAATAACTTGCCTACAATGCAAATGCAACAGATGCATGTAAGCAGCTTAAGTACGTATGTATGTAAGTACATACATATATTCTTATTTTGCTTACTTACATTGATACGCATTTGGTGGTAAGCGAATTGCCACCACAAACTGTAACTACAATTGCTACCACACTAGTATGTTGCACAAAGGTTGCCATACATATTTTAAATGTACACACACACACACCCTACCAACGATGTAGTGTTGCGTCAAAATTTCATGAATTCTAAGGCTTTCTGCTCATTGGTCGTCCAATCATAGTTGAGTCATAGTTATCGTCATGAAGCAACGATTACATGACGATTACACTTCTGCACACTTGGTCGTGATATTTCAATTCATTTGGCGTCTAAAAATTCACTTGGAGCAGGTATTTTCTGTTTTTTTTGGTTGATATTTTCGCGAAATATTTACAAAAACCTGCAATTTTTTAAATATAGACTGTGCTGCAACATTTCTAGACGTAATTTTCCAGTAATATCTCTTCTTTTCTTTTCCTGGAATGTGTTTTGTGTATGCACACAGAGACTTAATACAATTTCGTCATATTTTATAGTTAAAACGCTCATATTTATTAAATTTTAATGCAATTATCCACTTTTTAATAATTTCCACAGATTTTATGCAAAAAAATACTAATTTTTATACAATTTTAATGCAAATATTAACTTTTTCACTAATTTTCCCCCATAAAATGTAAACAAACAATGCGTGCACAACGATTAGCAAACGACAGTGCCGTACTTATCCGTTTCTGCATCTTCTACGATTTGCCGATAACTAGCCGATAACGACAAGTGTGCAGATCTCCTTTGAAATGCATGTGCTCGGCTCAAAATTTCAGGGCGAGACGATAACGCAACTATGATTGGACGACAAGTGTGCAGATAGCCTAAAATGCAACAGCAGCTGCAGCTGCAGCAACAGCCGCCTCTTCAATGCAAATGAATTCGCAGCATCTCAAGGAGATAAGAGTTGACGCATTGTAAGTGCAAGTGGAGATGTGTTTTGTGAGAAAGGTGTAGCGAGAAAGAGAAATCAAAAGTTAAAGGAAACAGAAATTACACAACCAAGCACTTAATGCGACGGTAAGACGGTAAAAGCGTTACTATCTATGAATTTCTACAACTGTTATATTCCTCATTCTCAATTTCAGCGCGCAATTCAGGTTTGATATTAGCATTACGTACCTACGTACTCTAAGGTACAAACAATTTATTCGTGGAAACTTTGCAGAAGTGCACAAAATTTTATGCGAAACGTAAAACCGCAGCAGCAATGTGGATGTGGCTGCATGCGTTGCGCTTTCCTGGTTGGGCTAAGGGGTTTCCGTGATTTGCATAGTCACTGGTATTTTTTGTATGTTGTACGCTTATTCTGTTGCTTGTCAGCCTGATTCATTGCTTTCAAGGCGTCACATCACAAGGAATACTCAATGCAAATTATCAACTCGTGCTCGCGCGTCAATAAATATGCTAAGTAATTGTGTGCGGGAAATTGTTATTAAGTTGGAAATACATAGGTGATGTTTGTTTTTTTTTTAATCTCCATCGAATTTGCTTTGGAGTCGGTTTTTAATAGCTTTGGGGAATTTTCTTTATTTTTTAGAATTTTTCGGAACTCTTCGTGATATACTATCGGTATCTTTCGAGACTTTTTTCAGGATTTTTCGAGATTTTATGTTTTTTGGAACTATTTCGGCATTACTTTCATATACAGTATTCACAGCCAAAAATACTAAGTTCTTTTGTACTATAACGGTATTTTAGAAATATGCACGAACTACGATATTTCCATAAATATTAAATTAAAATTGTTGAAAATTACAACGTGGAGTAGAATTTTGGTAAAAAATACTATCATGAAATTTTTGGAAAATGGGCGTCACCCCGCCCACTTATGATGAAATGCTGTATCTCAGTAGCCGCTCTACCAATCCTCACCAAACTTGGTATGAGCCTTATCTAGGATCTGTCTAATAAATTTGTTTAAAATCTTAGAAATCGGGCAATAACCACGCCCACCTGCCATATAACGGTAATTTACAAAAAACACGAAAACTGCGATAAATTAGTAACTACTAAAGCTAATTGACTCAAAATCGATTATTTCAATAACCATTTAACACAAAATTTGATTATTTGCACATTTTTGGACAATGGGCGTGGCGCCGCCCACTTATGACCACAAATGTGTATCTAACCAATTTATCAATTTCTACCAAACTTGGTGCACTTAATAACCTTGTTGCGAAAAAGCAATTCGTTGAAAACTATTCAAATCGGATTAAAATTACACCCGTTTTCCGTATAACGGTAAATTTCAGATATACGAAAACTCTGATATTTCAATAACTGAGGACGCTAATTCACTAAGGGCCGTTTCCTCATCTAACCTTTAGATTACCGGCCACTTTATCGCCTCGATATACGAGTTTTCGTTTTCTCATCAGCGCATTAATTTCTCGAATCGATAAATTGTTGCTTACCCGTTGCAACCTTTAAAATTTGTACCTAACTTTAAATTTTTGTTTGGTTTTGGTTTATGAATCAAATATATTAGATATTTCAACCAAGGTTTTGGTTTTTGCTAACAGTTGCTCTTGCTCTATATTTGCTTATGTTGCATTGCCAACCTTTGGAATTTTATGACGAATGTAGTGAAGTTTCACTCTACGGAATAACAAATTTATTTTTACAGGTAAGATAAGAAAACGAAAACACTTTAAGGTGAGGAACCATTTATCTGCCCTGTTAGTAAAGGCAACTTTACTGCTTACATTAGAAAACGGCCCTAAGTAACAACAATCTCTTAACAATAAATAAGACTACTATAGACTTTTTGGAATTGGGCGGCGTGGAACCGCCCACTTTATGACTACAAAGGTGTATCTCCTTAACCATTTTATCGATTTCTTCAAAACTGGGTTCAATTATATTATTAAGTCTAACTCAGCATATTATTGAAATGTTTGAAATCGGGAAAAACACCCCTGCCTATCGACGATATTTGATACCTGTGCCGGGTATATAAAGTTCGGGTTGGCCCGAACTTGTACTTCTTTACTTGTTTATTCTTATATATATTCGATATTAGAAATCCAATTTTAATGCTTAAATTATAATTTTTTATATAAAGATCATAACCAATACAGTCCCTGGTATTTTTCATTATGAGATCCAAAATATTTATGTATGTATGTACATATGTCAAACAGCTCGCCTATAATGCAGCTATGACAACTTACTGCCAGTTTATAACGCATAAATAAATATGGCCGCCAAATATGCGGCGTATGTACTCGTACGTGTTTTTCATCTTTGTGGCATAAATGTAAACGTGTAACAACCAGCGGAAGTTGCATGCGCCTTCCTAGCGGCCGTGCTTTCGCATACAAATTAATCGATCACGAGTCTTTCGACTCTCTAAGGTTACGTTCACATAGGCAGCGGCGCGGAGTCGTGCGAAGCAGTTCCGAGCTTTCAATTTAATGTATGTTGCTACATAATATTTATGTATATGGGGTATTCCATTAGTAAGTGAAACTTTGTACCCAATTATAAAGTAACTTATTAAACATGGAATTCTTGATCAATCAATGCTCAATACCTCAAATTAACGTATTTTCGAAAAAAAAATTTAGTTATATTATTTTATTACACTGTAAATACACTCAAAACTTCAACATTAGAAAAGTAATTGGAGACGACAATATATTTTAATATAGAAGGCTCTGCAAAATCAAGTATTTACAAAGTAATTATTTTTTTGAAGTGGGGAATAAATGTTTCCATCTTTCTTCGTACCAAAGAAGCAATATGGCATTGAAGAAAAATAGGAATTTAAATTATATAATGGGATGAAATCACTACGGTTTTGCATGTCCCACCCGTAACAAAAAAGTTTTAAACTCCGTATTGCTTAGTTACTACTTTAGAGATTTATCTATAATTTCATAACTAGAGTGTGTTTATACTATGCAGCCCTATTTCATTTCCTTTATTATATTATAAGTGCCTACGTGTCCCGCCCGTGACAATCACTTATAAATTTTTTCTAATGGTGCCTAACAATAAAAAAAAATTAGTTGAACTATTCAAACCTATGTTTAATGCCACAAAACTTTGAAGATCAGGTTGACTAAACACCATAATACTGTTGATGGGCTAAGCGATGTAATAAAAAATTTCGCGTGGTCAGCTCAAAAAGTCAAGGTAAACATCACTATCATAGAGACGCCAGAGAATTCTATGATGAGGGTTGCTAACAATTACCTCAAAGGTTCCAACCAAGAAAATCTAGAAGTTCGCCTAACTTATAAATTCAATCTAATAAATAGCATTTAAGTGACAAAGATATATGTATGTATCTGCGTACAAGTATTCTAATGCCGATAACTTTTCAGATTAGACATCGATACACAAGATCTTTTCTGACGTACTATGGTTTCACCAAATAATAGCTAAATTTGAGCCTGATTTGTCCGTGAAATCAGTTTTCCAAAAATAACTCAACTCCAGCTACTCTTAGGGCCGGTTACTCAATGTCTCGTTAACACTAACAGCAGGCTAGACATCGCTATCGACGTGATAACAGTAGTCTATATCCATGTTTGACCTGTAGTTAGTGTTAGCCAGACATGCAGAAAAATTCATATAAAATTTCATGCGTTTGCAAATAATCCTTTCTCCCGTGCATTTTAATACATCAATCTGGCGACTTCTAGCTTTCGTTTGGTGTAACTATTGCCCCCTCAAATAGATCCTGAAGGCAGCAGTATATCGTGCGTCTTGCAATGACTCTACTGTGATAAAAGTGGGTCAATTGATCTTGTATTTGGCCCCTAACATTTATCATACCTAAGTCCTTTGATATGGATCTCACTAGAAGCTCCATTTCATGAAGAAAATCGTACGTGTCCCACCCGTGACAGGAGAATTTTGAATTTTTTAATAATAAACAACTAATTCTTGTTATGGTTTGTGCTTTGTTAGGATTGCTGGTTCTTTTCTGTATAGTAAAAAATCTAATTCAGATTGAAATGTTGAGTAAATTCACAAACTTTCCGTAAAATATATGTTCTCCAAAAAGCAGTGTCTTTTCTTTGTCCTACCCGTGACAGAAGGAACAGCTCAGAATTTTCGCATATAAAATCAAGTTGGAATATTTTTCGTATTTGGTAATAACTCGTATATTAGTGAACTAGGTGTAGCTTTATCGAAATGTATAATTGCTTAGCCCTTTATAAATACTTTAATTTTAAAAAAGAAAAACTATTTTTGCTGTACAAATGTCCCACCCGTGACGATGGAATCCCCATATGAAAATGTTCATATAGCAAGCTTTTTCAGAAGCGTTTTGGGATCAGCTCGGCGTCACTTCCTGTGTGCACGCACCCTAAGGCATACAATATTTTCTTGCAGTTACTTGAAAATTCTGACATCTTTCACAAACTGCTTGAATTAAAACTCGTTTACCGCCTATTTTGCATCCGCCCTCTCTTCTACACCTCAAACTGGCAGCTGACTTTTATTGCATCCTGTTTGGCTGTTGTTGTGCATTTAATGTGATTTTCAATCGTTTTTTGCCTAAAATGGCTCGCATTAAAACCAATTTCTGTCCTTAAACATACATACATATAAATGAACTCATTTCGTGGTTTGCCAGTGTATGTGTGTGTGTGTGTGTGTTTGTCGGTGTGTGTGTGTGTATGTGTGTGGTATAACGCAGCTGGAGCCAAATATTTGCGCTGAAATCGCTGATTTGAACATTATAAGCCAAATGCAAAAATGTATGATGTGACATTGCCTTACTGGGCTGTGAATGTGTGTCGCGTATCGAAATCTAAAAGTAGATATTTTTGCGAATTTTTGGACTGCCAGCTGTCTGCATTTGCTTTCAATTTATTTTCTGTACTTATTTCAGGCCATCTATAATTTTCATCTTTTTTTCATTCTTTTTCTCTGTTGTAATATTATTTTTCCCGTATTTTGCTTACATTTGCATGCCTCTATGGTTGCTGATTGGCTGATTGGTTAGATGTTGGCCGTAATAGCTGTTGCTTTATTTTTGTAATTTGAGGTTTTTTATTGCTTTTAAAAGTTCGTTTGGCTTCAAGTTTACTTTTGTGTCAGCTCAAATTTCGAAGGTTAAATTGTAATGATAATATTTTAATAGTTTTGCGCTTTCGCTGGCAGGATAGTTACTCTAGTGAATGGCAGTTGGCACAATTTTCAAGCTATGTATGTATATACTCGTACTTTTCAATGTGCAATAAAAACGAAGTGAGTTTTTGTTAGTGGATATCTGTAGCTGTATTGTGTTAGTTAAACTTTGGAACACTAATTGGCGCAAAAAAAACTTATTGGAACATTTAAAAAGTTTTCACAGTTATTTGCCAAGGCGGCCAAGGTTACACATAGCTCTATTTAAATATTAGCTTCTGAGCTAGCAACTCATTAAAATATTTATAACGGTGTAAGTTGGCAGAGTATTCACGAATAAAATGTGTTTTACAAATCCAAAATAAAAGACATAAATAATGTGTTACTAAAATTTAATTCAATGACAGTGTGGGAATCGGTGAGTAGCAGGGACCGAAAATAACCATTAAATGCCAAGATTTTTAGTTTTAGATTAGTGCAAAATCGGTTATTTTGTGGTTTTAATTTTTTTCGATCAAAAACAAATATTTTGGACCTTAGTTTTTAGAACATAGCAAAATCGTTTTTTTTTTCGATGAAAATTATCTTCATATTTAATTTTTATTTTTTTTATCAAAAATAATCGTTCTTTTGGACTTTTATTTTTCGATCACAGCAAAATCGTTATATTTTTTGTCAAAAATAATCGTTATTTTGATTTTTATTTTTCGATCCTAGAAAAATTTTTATCTTTTACGATTTCGTTATTTTGAACCTTTTTTTTCAAGCCAAATTGTTATTTTTAATTTTTATTTTTTTTTATCAAAAAGAATCATTATTTTGGATTTTTTTTTTATATCACTGCAAAATTGTAATTTTTCGCTTATCAAAAATAATCGTTATTTTGGACTTTTATTTTTATATCATTGCAAAATAGTAATTTTTTTATTTCTTCTATCATAGCAAAATCGTTATTTTGGATTTTATTTTTATATCATTGCAAAATCGTTATTTTTTGATCATAGCAAAATCGTATATTTTTTCGACCAAAAATAATACTTATTTTTGGACTTATAGTTTTTGATGATATCAAAATCGTTATTTTTAATTTTAATTCTTTTTTTTTGATCAAAAATAATCCTTTTTTTTCAATTTTTATTTTTAGATTAAAGCAAAATCGTTATTTTGGATTTTTATTTTTAGCGAATGACGTCCGCGCTTAATCGTTTTGTATGCTGACAGGCGGCGCCTTGTTTTCGTTTACCGCTGGACCAACCACTTTTGGCTCGTTACCTAAGCTGAAAAATATTGCGCTGACGGTCCTGGTCTTGCTGCAATCCCGATAAGTAGTTCGTATTACGCTTTCCTATATCGAATTGAAGTAGTCGCACAAAAGTGAGTAGCCGTGTCTAAAGACTCATTTCGTCTTGAACCAAGCAGAGGGGCCATGCCCAATTTGAACGGAGCTTAAAGTTTTGCTCAATATCCTTGTACACAGCCATATTAATTTTGCGAATACCAAGTTTAAGAAAGGCTTCTTAGAGGTAGCTTCTCTTCGTGCAGTCAAATTCGGTTCTAAATAGACAAATGTGTGGTGTGTTTCGATTTTGTAGTTCTTTCCTCATTTGTTTATTTACGGTTTGACGCACTTTGGATATCTCGTCAATGGCAGAAACTCCCGTCCTAAGTCAACACCGATAAATTCTAACATTTGGTTTATGAAGGCCCTCAGACGTTTACACAATATCGTCGGTAGGCACTAAGACGGGGTGTTAAGACTACTTCTTCCGCGGCAATTGTCGCAATCTGCAGGATCTCTTTTTTGTTAACTCGGTAAAAAACACTGAGATTTCAATCTTTTTGCATGCATTTACCAGGCGAAATTTCGCTTAGCAGGTACGTGCTTCCTATCAGCTCTTTGCGGCCGGCCTTATTTTATTCCTCTAACTTCAGTCAAAATGAGAAACATACGGTTTTTAGGCTAGTAAACTTGTTGTGATTTCCCCATACATATATACTAATCCTATATATATGTATGTATATTTATTTACGAGTATATTAAATACTTTTCGTCCCTTGCTAGCATTATGAAATCTTTCCCCAGTGATTATAGTTGTAAACCGATTACTTTATACCTTTGTGAATAAGGTTACAAACTTTTCTGCAACCTAACTATTGTGAAAGCTAAACACCACACTAAAACTTCATTTGAATATATGTACCATGCACATATGTATGTACATATGTATGTATATTTGTACATACTCGTACCTTAGTTCACAAAAACTAAGTCATGCTTTTGTAATTTTCGTGTAACTAAATTCGTCTATCGATTTACACGCAAATTAGTTTGTATTAAACGCCTTTTGAAGAAAATACTTACGAGCAAAGTTTAGTCAACCTTAGAAAATTTGAGGAATTATTAGTTTGAATTACTTAGTTGCACATGCAAAGTGTAAACGAATGAAATGCACGAACACGGGCCGCCAATGTTATTATCGCGTGCTTAAGGCAAATCGTAAGAAGAGCGAAACTTTTGAATTTACAAGGAAGCGCAAACAAAGCGCAGTCGCGTTGTAATATAGCGTGAATAATTTACAAATACATACTTATATACCTACATATTATGAAAGACAGAAGGGGTGGCGCGAAAACACAAAGTTAAATATATTTCAGTTTTGAAAAAAAAAACAGACTAAGGACGTATACCTCTTAAGTCTTTTAGTGGAGTTGTGGAGCACAATACCATTCATACTCAAAAACTTTCAACAATACCTATTTTTTAACGGATTATTTTAGTTTCAGAAAAACTCATGATAAGAGTCCGAGCTTTGCTAATGACCACCAAGATTCTGAAAGTAGTAAAGCTCGAAGTTAATAAAGACTAGCCATTAACTTCCACTGTTGTAGGGATCTCAAAATTTGAAAAAGAACCTACATAGGAATCAGCCACTGACCGTACGGAGTATGCAATAAAAAGTAATTTTTAAGTGAAAAAACAAAACCAACTTCAATTATCATATAAAAATTTAAGATTGCCGTTAATTTCTTCATTATCCAATGATCAGATCTAAACGAAATAAGTATGAGACCACCTGTGAGGTACCACCTTTCCTTTAAAAAAAAATAATTATAGAAATCGGTTAACGTAGTCCAAAGTTATGCGGTAACACACAAAAAAAAAAACTAAAAATATAATAAAATTAAAAAAATATTCCGACGAATTGATAAACACTTCCTTTTTTGAAGTCGGTTAAAAAGTAAAATCATTTAGTAAACTTTTGATTTGTCTTATTTATTAAACAAAAAAAAAACTATTATATAGGTTGGAGAGTTTATCCAGTACCTCCTCACATCCAGGAAACCTGTCCGAACTCGAGAAAAGAGTATTTCTGATTATTGCCTGCCTTAGAAATAATTAGTCTGATATTTAATAAAAGAAAAAAATACAAATAGGAATAAGCTCGTTCTTTCTCCGGGGTACACATCCAGACTGAATGCCTAGAATTCGCATAGCAGCCGATAACAACACTTTATCGGAGGTTTTTCTCTACTATTCCTTCTTTTCTATTTGCAGACTGATCATGTCGCAGACCATGTCTGACAGCAGCGGTAAATCTGGCTATCTGGTAGTCTCTTTCTTAACTAAAGTTTTGTCGGCATTGCATTTATACCTTTCTTGAAAAGACTACTCACCCTCGGTTTGTACTTGAGTAAGTAGACTCAGGTCATGCAAATAAGGTTATGTCCTCCTTAATTTGGAGAAAATTAATTTTCCGCATCGGAGCCATCTTTTCTCTCTAAAAGAATCCCAACAGCTCTATTAAGTCTTGATCTTCTTCTATAGCTCTAACCCCAGCTAAGACTGCCTGCACACTCACTTCACTAATGTCGAAACGGAGTCCATATTTTGGCTTAGCTAAGACGTTTAAGTACTAGTATAAGGGCTTAATTTATGGCAACCTGGACTCTTCGATTTCATCTATCGCTGGAACATTTTTATTCTATAGCTAATCCGAATTCAAGAAAAATTTCGGCAGCCCGGTATGCGGGTAGTAACTCCGACAAGTCGGGAGCATGCGCTCCGGACGCACTTAGCGCCGTCTAGAACCTTTGATGTGATCTTGTCACAGTTTTTTGGAGTTTTCAAACTACTTGGACTTTTCGGTGCATCTGTGTTAATATTGGAGCATTTAGAAATCTCCTTTAGATTCTGCATGAAGAATTTTTCTAGTGTCTCTAGTCTTCTACGTGCCAGTGCTGTACATTCGCAAGGATAATCTATGACTATTTCCCTACTTTCTTCGAGGTCACAGCTACGGCTGTGAGCGTTGTACCGGAGGTCAGTTCTTCCTACATGTTCACCAAGTGACCCTTAGCCCGTAATTGTTCCATAGCGATTCGGCCATTCGTGCAATTTGCATGCAAGTGCATTTCCATCTTGATTACTCTGAGTGGACAGTATATTTGGTATCATATATGAAAAGTGGCCTAAGTAAAGATTAATAATTGCACTTGATCTAAAAGCTAAAAAATATTTACTGAAAATCGAGTAGAAGCTTAAAATCACTTTTTATGCACAATGCCCATTGTCTCGGCTTCGGATTCATCAAGAATTGCTCCTGCTTTAGCCAATTTGTCAGCTCTCTCCTTGACATACACTTGCAGTCTCAGACTAATTTGAAATTCATCTTTGGTGACACGCCAATTCCCGAAGTTCTGCTTGGCTAACCGAAATACTGTTTGCTGTTTGTACTCCTTCACAGTTTCTTTGCAAAAATCTACAAGCGCTTTCCATCCCCAAAACTTCCGCGTACGGAAAAGAAATGTCCAGATTTTCAGAAAATTTCCACACCACGGTCTATTGTGGACCCTACAGCATATATGCCAGCAGAACGTATTGAAAATGCATAATAAACCTAGTGAACTTCACGTCATCTATCATGGCTGCCTGTAGTTAGTCCCTCAATGTGAGAGTGGTTTAGTTTATTAGTAGAGGCTGAAGTCTACTGAGGCTATACATTCCGTCTACATCTTTTCATACTCATACTCCCCCACCATTTGCGCGTACGGCCTGGTTTTACTTCTTGCTGTTTTGGTCTTCAAGTGAATATCTCTCAGGGCTTATCAGACACCTCTAACCATAGCTAAAGGTTTTCGCAATTTCCATTCAACAGCTTGCATTGTGGAGAAGTATTTGTGCTCGCCGGTCAACCTCTGCTAGGCCTTGCACCATACAAATGGTGAGGAGATAATTTTTTCCGGCTTGTTTATTTAAGGGTTTACCAAGAAATTTTACTACCCGACTGTTACCCTGTAGTCAAATGTACTAGTTATAAACTACCTCACAACTAGTATGAACTGCATGCCCAACTAGTCAGCCAACTATCTTTTTTCCATGCAATCAACTGGTATTTTTAACACGGGGATGTCCTACGAGATGGCAATTGTCAGATTTCGGTCAGAAATATACCAGTCTCATACTAGTTCAAAATAGACAGAAAAATACTAGTATAATTATAGGCCAAAATGACTACTTTGGAAGTCAAAAAATATAATAAATTCATGAATATACAATAAAAAACTTTTGATTAAGTACACTTTAATACATTACACAATTTTATGTGGTGTTAAATTTTTTGAGTATTTATTAAAAGGAAAAATAAATACATACATATTTCAAACTTTCGAACATAAATTTAAATTAATTTTCGATTAAATTTATTAAAAGTAAAAGCTTGAATATGGAAAACATTTTAGTTAAAAATAAAAAGATACCTTAGTTAATTTTTGAGTGTACTAAGTGATTAAAAAATTTTTTAAAAGTAATAATTAGTGTTTAAAATTTGAGATTTGGATAAGAATAAAATAAATAAATAATTCAAGCAGTTATTAAATATTCTTAATATGTGTCTATACTTTGGCTTGTTGATTGATAATTGAAATTAATCAAATAATTATATTAATCGTGTAATTAAAAAAAAGTTAAAAATAATTGAAAATGATAAAAAATAATTAAATAATGATGTAATTAAAGTTCACGAATTAATTAAAATATTTTGTTTAAGTAATTAATTATTAATCATTAAGCAGGTGCCAATGTCGGTATTCAATCATTAAACGGTTATCCAAAAAAACATGGTTTAATTAATAATCATTATGAATATTAATATCATTATTTAACAGGTATGGTAAAATTGCGAGTACGTACTCGCTTTAACGGTTTACCATATACTCAAATAAAAGTTATAATATTTCGTGTACTCTATTGTATTAAACTGTCGAAGTCAAATAAAACTGGGCATGAATAAATCTTTTTGTACTTACTACAAGTCTGATCACTTTTGAACTAGTTCGGTTTCAGTCAGGAAATTCTGGTTGTAAACTAGTATTTTTCCTGACTAGTTTGGGGTTTCACTGCAGGGTAGTTACTAAGTGAATATGCCGGTAGCGAGCCAGAAGCTCAAAAACTCATGAGAAATAACATTTCAAAGGAATGTTCTCAAACAAAGACGATCTCGATAAACCAAGCTGCCGATATTGGAAAACCTTATAAGAGCTAACGACTTCGATGATTACAATATATGTAGAGTTTTTACTTATCGAAAATATACCCACTCCTTACTCAGTTTTCTTTTATGCATATTTTTGGCCTCCCCTATGGACGCATTCAAATAAATTATTACACACAAACACGATAAGGACTCCTAGGTGGTTGTCGAGTAGGTGTGTGCAGCATAAAATTAACTTACTGCCTTTTGTGTGTGTACATACTGGCAGTTAGTTAGGCAACAAGGCGTCAAAGGAAAATGTGATAGCCATTGTATAACGTCAAGGGAATACAAAACCCTTATTACGGTAACAAAAAGTGAATTGTGAGCGCGCCATTCGTGGCAACTAAAGCACACAATTTTTGGCTTACTAGCTGCTTTAGTGCATTTACATACTTAGTTTACCTTGCGTTTACTTTTTCGGCTATAAATACATATAAGGCGCAGTAGATTTTCGGTATGCAACAGACATTGACTTTTAGCGTATTCCTTCCATTACTTTCGAGAAAACGAAAACAAAAAAAACCCACACACAGAAACAACGAAAGCGAAGTGAAAATTGAGTGGAGTTCTTGCAAGTAAATTGCAAATTTACATTTAAATTTGAAAACGCCACACATACACACTTCTGCTATGAAATATATGCTTTCATTTGCATGTGTTGGTTTCCATGTATGTATTTGTATGTATTGTTGGATTAAGAACATTTTTTTTGGGGATATGGTATCTAGAACTACACGGGTAAGATCAAGAATTTTTCTGGTGGATTTATCGTTTATTTATCGCTACTAGATATAAGCGAGTATTGAAACCATTGATTATCGGGACTGGTGTTGTTATCGATCTTTTATTGATACCATTATGGTCATCGTCATCTACATATATCGGTATAGTTTTATTAATGTTATCGATAATGTTATCACCATCGATATTATATCAATCTTGTTATTATTATAGTTGTAATTATTAGACCGTACCGAGTGCGCGTTTTAAGAACAAGCAAAAAGCATTTAAGTTAATTTTTTACTTTTTATTTAAAAAAAAATAAATAAAATAATTTTTTTTTGTTTCGTTTTCATTTTTTATACAACTATTAAAGCTTCCAAAAGTATTAAAAAATGCCGAATATTCAAGAGGTTTTACATTAATAGTCAAGAAAACTTTCCAGAAGTCCTGAAGCTTCTTAAAACAGTCAAAAACTCATGAAAAAAGTCCAAAAACTTTTCGAAAAATAAAATACAACATGTATCGAAATGTAAAAAAAAAATCCAAAAACAAGCCGGAAAATCTAGAAACCATTAAAGAAATCAAAAAAACATCAGAAACCACAAAAAAATTAAATAAGAGATACAAGTCCCGAAACAACCCTAGAAGTACTAAACAAACAATACCAAGAAGGATGAAAAATCCATTTCAGTTCCAAAAAAAAATCAAGCGATAAACTGGGCAGATTTTGAAAAAATTTATTATCAAATACCGAAAACAAAACCTCAAAGTTTCCGGAAAATAATGCCCAAAGAATACCAAAAAATGCTGAAAAAATATCAGAAAGATCTGACAATGACCAAAAAGTCCCATAAAAATAAAACACGAGAAATGCTAAAAAAGTCCGAAAAATTCTGAGAAGTTGAACACGAAGAATCCTAAAAGGTCTTAACAAACTTAAATTGTTGCGAAAACATTCCGATAAAGCTTTTAAAAGTATAAAAAAAAAACCAGAAACATCGCAAATCGTTAATTTTTATTATGAAATCTCCGAAAAAGATCCCGAAAGATTTCTAAAAAGGAAACATGAAGCAAACTGAAAAGTCCTGGAAAACTTACGGAAGCATAAGCCAAGGAATACCTAAAAGTACAGAAAAAAAATCGTGGGATTCTCGAAAAGTCCCAAAAAGAAACTTTTACAGTCCTAAGATAATCCAAAAAAAAAATTTCAACCACAAACGTTTCCGAAAACATACCGCTGAAATTTTTTAACTCCCGAGAAAACTTGGAAAATTAGGAAGCCTTGCGACAAGTCCTGAAGAATACCAAAAAATACCCTAAAATACAGAATTGCCCCGAAAAATCCGATAAACTGACGAAAAAACTCACAAGTATAACGCAAAGAATGCCGAAAACTACAAAAACAAAAACTCAAAAGTTTCCGACAAAGTTTTCAAACAAAAATTTTCAAAACGGCCTAAATTAAAATAAAATACGAGGTATACCAAAATTCCCAAAAACACTCCCATAGTTATAATATACCTTAAAATAGCTTTAATTTAGTTATCGATACTGTTATATGTATATATTAATCGGGATTGTAGACATTTTTCCCAGCATCGATATCACCATCTAGGTTGTATTGGTATTTTTATCGTTACTAATTTTTAGCAGCGCCGATATTTGTAATAAAAATCACAGTTGAATTTAAGTTAAAATTGAATTTCTATTTTTCCGATCAAACTTAATCGTTGTTTTGTGATTTTTATTTTTTCGATAAATTTTTAATCGGTATTTATTATTTATATTTTTTTCCTTTATATTCTAAATCATAAAAGATTTGAAATGGTAATAAAGAGGCAGTATCACGATTAAAAATTATCGAAAAGTCCGAATGTATATTGTTTTTAGTTTCGGGTTCTGATCTTTCAAATAAAATACATGAAAAAGCATACATTTTTAGTCAAAATAAAATTACTCGAGGTACGTACATACATAACTAATGTATGCATGCTTGCTCATTTGCAGCTGAATATTTGGCCATTTCAAGAACACAATGTTAACTGCAAATACAGACGATAGGTAAATAAAAAGCAAAAACAAAGCCAACTTGGCGTGGAATTCGATTGCATATATATGTATGTTTGTATCTGTGTGTTGATTTTAGTCTTCGAGTGTGTCTTTAACCCTTCATACTTCCATGTTAAGGTAACCACATGGCGATAATCAATGTTTGCATTTCATATGCGCTTTTTTTGTTGTTGCTTCTACTTCCCTTTCTCTCTACTCAAAAATTCTCTAGGGGCAGCAGTAGAATGCAATCATTTCGCTGCATTGAATATTGCAAGCGCTTACAGCAATGCCACGATAGCAGTTCGCTAGTTTTAAAAAGCTTGCAGCGTCTTTTGCTTTTACCTTTAAAACGCGCCAACTTTGCTACATTATCGGCCAGCTAGTAATATTTAAGAATAAGAAGAAAATGTTCGATAATTTGACTTATCATAATTGTAGCAGTTAGTACTTAGTATAAGCACCAAAAGTATATAGCTAACTATTTTATCAGCGACGCGACGCAGACACACAGCAAACTCTGCCACATCCGCAGTAAGGTAGTGCGCATGCAATTCAAATTACGCCAACCAGCTAACGCAATTAGCGGTTACTCATACGCCCAGTGCTTGCGGTATGCTTGTACAAATATTAGAAAACTTTTGCGCTGATAAACGGCAAACGGCAAGAAAATTCACGAACTCAAATAAGTTGCAATGCAGCAAGCAATTTCCAGTTAGTGCTGTATTTAAATGTGCTTAGAATAACATTCGGATGTGGGTAGTAAGCGTATTTGAGCAGCAATTGCTGAGTACGTATAGTCGCGCTGTCCTCTGCCGCAGGTGCCAGTTAAAGTTAAGTTTTGGCAATTACTTAACAAAATACCTTAGAGTAATTTGAATCAACAAGATGCATGCATTTAAGTATATACATATATACATACATATGTATTTGTACAGGGGACCTTACCAGAAGAAAAAGGTCGCCGCACACGCCTGACTGTAGAGAATTTTTGCAAGGCGATTTCGAAAAAAAAATAGTTTTTGGTCGCTTTTTTCCATTTATAGTCATAACTTCGACGGTAAATCGGATCTTAAGTTCGTTGATCTCAGAGTCATCCAAACCGGTCATTCTAATGTCAATTGATTCAAGATCTGCAAAAATCATTTAACTCTTTTTAGGGAAAGTATTTTGATTTTTCCGGTGTTATTGAAAAATTTAACACCCGACCACCGGGTTTGGCCAAAAAGAATCGAAATTTCCTCAAGGGTGTACGGAGAACTTTTTTAGACCTTTTAAATTTTGAAGTGTAACGATCGTTGGGCTCTAATTCCAAACTCCAATGAAACGCCAAAGCGGCAGGAGAAGGAAGGCATGGCGTTGACGGTGCACAAAATTATGATTAAGATTACGATTAAGACTAAGGCACGCAGCCTCCAAACTCATTTAATTGCAAACTAACTTTAATTTAATTTTTTATTTAATTCCTATTTAAATTATTTTCAGTTTCAATAAGCTCTTTATTTAAGTGAGTAAAAAGTGATTGTAAAACAGACTTGGCCAGCAAAAGCATTTAGTTGTACTGAGAGCTTTTGAAAGCTTTGGCACGCTGTGTTGTAAAAGCAGGGCAGTAATTTTCCCTTAAATGAATTTGGTGAAACGCAGCCTAAGACTAAGACTAAGATTAAAATTAAAATTAAAATTAAAATTAAAATTAAAATTAACTAAGATTTAAATTAAGGCTAAGACTAAGATTAGGACAAAAATTTAAATTTAAATTTAAATTTAAACTTAAAAAAATTTAAATCAATTAAGATTAAGGTTAGGTTAAGATTAAAATCCCCGACAACATGGCTTCAGGAAGGGATACTCAACTATAGGAGCAATTGGCGAAGTAGTCGAGGCGGTACATAAGGCCGAAGAAGCCTGCCACCAGGCGCAGCCAGTGCTGCTAGTCACACTGGACGTCAAGAACGCCTTCAACTGGGCAAGATGGGACGGCATGCTGGAGGCCTTGGAACGGTCATTCAAGGCTCCAACATACTTGCTAGATATGATCCGGGACTACCTCAGAGACCGTTGGCTTCTGTACGACACAACACAAGGTCAGAGAAAGAGACGTATAACCGGCGGAGCGGCACAGGGGTCTGTACTTGGCCCGGACCTCTGGAACGCCACGTATGACAGTCTGTTGTGCACGGAAATGCCGGAGAGCGCCTTCCTTGTCGCCTTTGCGGACGACGTGGTCGCCATCATAACAGCAAGAAACGTCCAGCTAGCACAGCTCAAGCTAAACCAGGTCATGCGTAACGTCAGTGGATGGATGAGCGATCACGGTCTGCAATTGGCTACGTCCAAAACGGAGATCGTGCTCCTCACCAGAAAACGGATCCCAACAATTATAAATATGATGGTCGGACCTCAACTCGTGACGACTTCTAGGTCTACAAAATACCTAGGGGTGAAGCTTGACAGCAAACTCACATTCTGGGAACACATCCATGGAGTATGTGAAAAAGCTGCGCAGAGCACGGTGGCTCTAAGCCGGCTTAAGGCGAACGTGGGCGGCCCGAAGCCATGCCGCAGGAAGCTTCTGATGACAGCGGTCCAATCCGTGCTCCTGTACGGGGCAGAAATATGAACCGACGCATTGAAAGTAAAAAAATACCGGATTCAAATGTCTTCGCAGCGCAGCGCAGAGGGGCACTACGCATTGCTTCTGCGTACCGTACAATGTCCGCGGACGCGGTCCTAGTTATTTCTGGCGTCATGCCAATTGAGCTACTCGCTTACGAGCGAAAGGAGATTTACAATCTCAGTGCCGAGATAGGTCGAGCAGCTGCCGCGGTAAGGGCACGCGAGCAACTGATCCAGCAGTGGCAACAAAACTGGAACGCGAGCACAAAAGGTTGATGGACGCACTCCCTGATAGCCGACCTTCAAACATGGCTGAACAGACCACATGGGGAAGTCGATTTCTACCTGACGCAATTCCTCACCGGTCATGGTTACTTCCGAGAATATCTGCATAGAATGGGAAGCGTGGACTCACCGTTCTGTCACTACTGTGGAAACGTCGAAGATAACGTGTACCACACATTCTTCACCTGCGAACACTTCTTGATTTCGCGCAGAATGTTGGAAGAAAGACACGGAGACATAACTCCGAACAACATAGTTGGGGTAATGATCTCCAGCGCAGACAAGTGGGAAGCAGTTGCGAGATACGTGAAATTCGTACTCTGCTGCAAACGAGAGGACGGTTGTCTACTGAGGACACCCGAATGAAACGCCCCTACAAAAGAGCAGCCCCAGGGCTCTAGCAGCGCGCTCCTGCATCTGAAGACATGCAGAATTCTTGCAGATGCGGGATTCTTGCGCGGGCGGTGGGAATTTGGGTTTTAGTGGGTAGCCCAACACGCTTCGGTGGGAGTCCCACACTCGGGGAAGGTAGTATAGAGACTAGCGCCCCGGCCAGTGCATAAAGCATTTCCCTCTCCTACGAACAAAAAAAAAAAAAAAAGATTAAAATTAAAAATTCAATTTTTCAAGCTAGGTTTAATGAGGGCGGATGGCACAGGTGCATGCGACCCGCCAGCGGAACGTACAACATCTACACAGATGGATCAAAATGGCTAATGGAGTGGCCGCCGGAGTCTATTGCGCCGAGCTAGACCTTAGGCAACCCTTCAAGCTTCCAAAGTACTGCAGTCTTTTCCAGGCAGAAGTCTTCGCTATAGGAAAAGCTGCTGAGATAGCTAGCAATGCAGGAAACTATATAAGAAATATCAATATACATATATGTCGATAGCTAGGCGGCAATTAAGGCTATAATCTCACATCGTATTGTGTCAGAAAATGTCTTTAGAAACAGGGCGACCGAGGACAAACGGCTGCATATATACTGGGTTCCAGGCCACAAGGGCATTATGAGCAACGAAATAGCTGATGAGATTGCCAAAAGTGCCATCCATCTTGCTAGCGAACCAGTACAAGAAATACAAAAGTCACTAAAAACGATCTATAATGAAATTTCCGAAAGAGCTGAGTGCCGGATCAGTGTGAAATGGAACGCATTAGCAGCATGCAAAACCACCAATATCATGTGCAATAGCAGTAAAAGAAACACCCATTTCTTGCTTACACGGTCACGTAGGGATTGCAAGACAGTTGTTGGCCTAATGATGGGCCACAACCTACTGGCATTCCATGCAAGCAGAAAGGGCATTAGTAGCAGTGACACATGCAGGGAGGAAGGCATGAGTGAGACGTTAGAGCACCTCCTCTGTTTGTGTCCGAACTTAGCTAGAACTCGTCTTAGATATATCGGAGCTTCGCAGTTCAAAGGACTAGATGAGGCTTCAAAATTGGATATTAAGGCTCTCTTGAACTTCGCGAAAAGCGTTGACCTCCTATACGACGACTACTTTACATGGCAGTAAAATGGGCCTCCATCTTGCACTACAATGGACCAACGGGTCTATGTAAGGCGCATCTTCCGGCCAGTGTAACCTAACCTAACCTAACCTAACCTAACCTATTATGCATTCTTTTAAATTTTTCGCTTCCAATTTTTAAATAAGCATGTCCTCAAAAATTATTTAATTAATTTTCGGAGGCCTCTAAATGCATTTAATGCATTAAAATTGTGTTTAAGAATGAGTTAATTTTTTTTGGCAGAGCTTCTAGCAGTTTCAAGAATTTACATGAATATGTTTCTTTTTCATGTATATGTACGTATAACTTTGCGCATACCAGCTTATATACATACATACATATATACACATGTGCACGCATATGTGTTTACATACATTCATGTAGTTAATCTGTGTGAATTTAATAAATACTTGTGGTTACAAAGCCGGTAAGCTCTTTACCTCGTAGTACTGTATTTACAGGTGAGCAAATGCCATAAAATATATCGAAAGTATGGCCAGCATACGAACACTTTCACAATGTACGACTGAATGAATTTTTGTGCTTAAGCATCAGATATTAGTTTGTGCATACATACATACATTTTTGCATGATAACTGCTAAATATGTGCATTCATATGCATTTATGCCTGAAGCAGAGAAGGAAGCAACAAGCAACAAATATATTTGTATGCAAACGGAAAATATGCAGGCGTGCAGACTAACATGCAATCATATGTGCATATACATACATACATATAGTATGTATTCCCGCACATACACACAATATACCAAAACGTACCCGCTGGCAAAAATATTTATTCGAATTCAGAAAAAATGCAAATAACTATGGAAAATGTGCGCAATGTCAGGCAACGTCGAAAAACGAGTATCTTATACATATGCATATGCATATGTATGTATGTATGCATGCATAAATGAATGCTTGGCTTATGAAAATAAATTCTCTAAAAGCTGTTGAGTAAATTATTGGGTGACCAATATACACATTTGTATTCTATGTCAAAATATGCAATAACGATATTGTCAATATGCCAACAATTTTTGAATTAAACTGATTAAACTAATGACGGAAATATACATAGCTAAATAACTAAAATAGTGGCAGTACGAGGTTATCTCAAATATTTGCAGACGCGCGGATAGTAGAATCCACTAACAAAAAAACACTTGATTTTTAATAGGGTAAGATGCCGCGGCCCACAGTGCGGCCGTTCGAAATTTCGTTCCAGGCAGTTTACGGGGTCTGAATTGAAAATTCAAAAGGGCGGAACGAGTAGGGCGCCTCACAGTGGTCGAAGAAGATATGTTTTACGCGAAAAATTAGAACGGACGTTACGATTATAATAAAAATGCTGTATCGTAGTACATATTTTTATTTTGCTAAATCCGAATATGCCCTATTATGTATATTAGAAAAAAAATAAAAAATGTTGCGAATAATTAGCGTAATACATATCTACATGCATTATACATATACAAGGGCGAAAACATAAATGGGAACTCGAAATTTTAAAAATTTATTATTTTTTTTTTTTATCGGAGTAAAGCTCGTTATCTAACAAATACCATGTGAGCTCCAATTTCAAACTCTGTAAAAAAAAAATATATAAACATTCGACGAAGTTTCATCAAACTTTTGAGCTTTTTAATTAAATTTTTCTTATAAAAATTATGAGTCATACTGTGTTTTTAGGCAAAAACTAGGAAAATTCGATAAACCTCCAACTATCGAAAAGTTTCAAACTTGTTAATCAGAACTTTTAGACCAAAAATTGGTATACAGTTTTCTATCCTAATAATTTTAGTATACCATAAAGCAGTTTTAAGTAGCTGGGGCTTACCGTTTACTTGCGGCATTTATTTTTCTCCATATAACAAAAATTGTCAAACATGCCCTGTATTAAAAAAGCGTAACACCGTCAACAACAAAAAAAATCAAAAAATCAACAGTCACCTAGCTGTTTCGAACTTGCACTATATTATACATAAACGTACAAAAAAAAATTTGTTCTAAAAAATCCTGATTAAAAAGTTTGAAACGCTGATGCATTGGAAATTTATGAAATTTTCCTAATTTTCGTACAAAGTTTAAAATTCATACGGACATGGATTTTGTTAGACAACAAGCTATACTCTCATTATAAACATTAATTTCATAAAGAAAAAATATCCAGAGCTAGTGAGAATGTACAAGAACATAAATTATAGAGTATAAAATAAGGCGAGTTTAATGGCCAGTTTTTCAGTCCACGATGGCAAGAGCTTGTTGGTTCAAGCGCTCGAACTAGCTGGTTTAAACAAAGATTAGCCAAACAAATACGGATAATAATTTTGCCCTGACAGACGCCACCTTCGCGCATTTAGGAATTAGCTGATTTGTTGTTGTTGATAAGTTTTTTGTAGTCTGCATATACATACATACAAACATGCGTATCTCGGCTCTTAGTCTTCACAGAGGAAACGGACGGATTGTCTCCTTACCAACTCGGCTTCCGCAAAGGGCGATCCACCCTAGACGCCTTACATCTAGTGGTATCGATGGCAACTAAGGCTATCTAAAGGAAAAAGGCGGAAAGGAGGTTCCAGGAAAAATTGTGCATTAATAACACTGGACATCAAAAATGCCTTTAATTCAGCGAGCTGGAGCTGGAGTATACGATCGCTTCAAATATTGTAAGTCCCACAAAATACCAGGCGTATTTTTCGAATCTATTTTGCAAACCGAACCCTTCAGTATGACACTGAATTTGGCAGCGAAAAGCTCAGCGACCGCATTGTGCGTTGCACAGGGTTCCGTTCTGGGTCCCATCTTAGGGAACGTCATGTACAACGGAGTCTTCGAACTTTCATTTCACGCGGGTGTAAAGCTGATAGGCTCGCAGAAGACCTATTTCTTATTGTCACCGCGAAAAAGCTCGAGCAAATTGAGTTCAGCGCCAACGCAGCGGTTGAAAAAATTCGAAGATGATGTCAGAGGCGAATTTATCTTTACATGAAGGCAAAACCGAAGCAGTGTTGATAAGTTGTCGCAAAAAGCCAGGGGTTGCAGCAGTCAAAGTTGGAGACTCATCAGTAGCGACGGGCTGTGTTTCAGCCAGCACGCAGAAGGCATTCAAAGTAAGTTAGCTGTATATCCAGCGTAGTGTTTTCATCCATGCTGTCCGGTGGTCGTATATGGGCGCATTCTTTCCGCGCTGTTGACGTCTTCTGTACCTGCTCCTCCTCATTGTGTTTGCTCGGCAGTTTGCTTTCCAATACGATTCCAAGATTGTGCTGGGATTTGGTTTTACTTATTTAACCGTCCACCTTAATTTTTATCTGTTCCAAACTGGAGTCTTGTATTTCACAGTGTTAAGTCGGTTTTCTCTGGATTAACACACAGTCCCACTTCCCCAGCGCAGTCTCTCTCTCTCTGGCCTTCAACGTCTGGTTCACCAGAAAGCTGAGGGTAATCAAACATTTGCCTCCGAGTGTATTTCTGCCGTGAAAAAGCTGCTCATAAAATCCATTTGCCACTCGAAGACGGCAATGAATTCGCTAAGTGGTCATATCCTCCGAATGCGTATATGTTATTACTTAGATATGTTAGGGCATTATATCGTACCACCTTACAAGCGCCCAAAACAATCGTTTGCCTTCCACCCATATGTCTAAATTATTTTTGCAAGGTAAATAATTTGAAAACAATATTTTTTTAACTAGGCTAAGGAGGATCCTTAAGAATTTTTTTTAAACAGTTTTTCTGGAAAGGTCAAAATACTTGATTTGCAAAAGTTTAATGCTCTTAGTCAGCTTTAATTTACTGACTTTATGGTCGTACGTTAGGGTGGCAGGAACTGAGATTTGGCGAGCCAGTACTAGAACTTGACGAAAATAAACTTTGGAGCGAAGTTGGAAAAGAACTGAGTTTTACCAACTCGGCCAAAATGGGCAATTTTTTATAATGGCCTTGCCTCGAGACAAAAACATAGATCAGGGACCGAAAATAACAGGAAATTACTTTTATTTCAAACTTAAAAATTTTGGCCAAGGTGACTTTAAAAATATAATTACTGTTAGTTTCGGGTCTTGATATAGATATATGATACTTTAATAACCGACTGTAAATTCCGAATATATGACAAAAAATTTGAAGAGCCAACCACTTAATTTCCGCAAAAAACCAATTCGAAATCGTCTTTGAATCGAAATTCTTCTTTAATTAAAGTTTAATGACTTTTAGCAGTTTACTGACTTTATACATACATACATACATACATATACATATAGTACATTGGGCGGAAAAAACTTAGATCTGACGGATAAATAATAGAACGGTGTACTTGAGATCAATTAACTTGTATAGGTACAAAAACATCGATATATGTATTATACTTTGAGATCCGACTGCAAATGCCGAAGATATGAAGAAAAATTTAAAAAGACCACCCTTTGTTCGGCCAAAAACAAAAAATTTTTTGTTCGAAACTGCTTTGCACAAATACGGTCTAATGTACATACTTACGTACATACATATGTGCATGCATGCAACACAGTCACTTGTCAACAATTGTAAACAACTTGTTTACGTGAATTTGGGGCAAACACAGGCAACGATAACGGTGCAGCATCAGTAACAAATGCACCTTATCAACCATCATGTCACCTACTCACACACAGAGAGATAAACTACAGCTGTTCATACACAGCATTCTACACAACCCAACATGCATATCTGACAATGTCCTTTTATTTAACCCATACGCAAAGCACAAAGTAATAATGTGTCAAAGCTGCAAGACACAAATCTCCATCATTGTGTACAAGGACCTCTGGCCTCGATTGAGTCTCGAGGTGAACGATATACGACGACGACAACAGCAGCAACAACAACATTGTAGCTTACTCAATTACATTGTACTGCTTGTTATCACCGATTTGTGATCCATACTACTTATACTCGTACTTACCACGTTCGTTTTTTTTTTTCTAACAATTTTTCTTTGTACACCTTAGAGATGACAATGATAAAGATGTTATCTGCTGTGTATAACAAAAGAAAGTGCGATGAAAAATTACACTCTAACAGCAAGCAGGTTGCTTCTTAGTGATCAATTTTTATTTAATTTTTTATT